>NC_053022.1:505916811-506214684 GCF_003073215.2 Triticum urartu | reverse complement strand
ATCCTCATAGCTGCCAAGAAAGATTATGTCCTACAAGCACCGCTAGGTGATCCACCCGTCCCATAGAACCAAGACGCTATGAACGCTTGGCAGACACGTACTGATGACTACTCCCTCGTTCAGTGCGGCATGCTTTACAGCTTAGAGCCGGGGCTCCAAAAGCGTTTTGAGAGACATGGAGCATATGAGATGTTCGAAGAGCTAAAAATGGTTTTTCAAGCTCATGCCCGGATCGAGAGATACGAAGTCTCCGATAAGTTCTTCAGCTGTAAGATGGAGGAAAATAGTTCTGTTAGTGAGCACATACTCACTATGTCTGGGTTGCATAACCGCTTGACTCAGCTGGGAGTTAATCTCCCGGATGACGCGGTGATTGACAGAATCCTCCAGTCGCTTCCACCAAGCTACAAGAGCTTTGTGATGAACTTCAATATGCAGGGGATGGTAAAGACCATTCCTGAAGTATTTGCTATGCTGAAATCAGCAGAGGTAGAAGTCAAGAAGGAACATCAAGTGTTGATGATGAATAAAACCACTAAGTTCAAGAAAGGCAAGGGTAAAAAGAACTTCAAGAAGGACGGCAAGGAAGTTGCTGCGCCTGGCAAGCAAGCTGTCGGGAAGAAGTCAAAGAATGGACCCAAGCCTGAGACAGAGTGCTTTTATTGCAAAGGGAAGGGTCACTGGAAGCGGAACTGCCCCAAATACTTAGCGGATAAGAAGGCCGGCAACACCAAAGGTATATTTGATATACATGTGATTGATGTGTACCTTACCAGTACTCGTAGTAACTCCTGGGTATTTGATACCGGTGCTGTTGCTCATATTTGTAACTCACCGCAGGAGCTGCGGAATAAACGGAAACTGGAAAAGGACGAGGTGACGATGCGCGTCGGGAATGGTTCCAAGGTCGATGTGATCGCCGTGGGCACGCTACCTCTACATTTACCTACGGGATTAGTTATAAACCTCAATAATTGTTATTTAGTGCCTATATTGAGCATGAACATTGTATCAGGATCTCGTTTAATACGAGATGGCTACTCATTTAAATCCGAGAATAATGGTTGTTCTATTTATATGAGAGATATGTTTTATGGTCATGCTCCGATAGTCAATGGTTTATTCTTAATGAATCTCGAGCGTATTACTACACATATTCATAGTGTGAATACCAAAAGATGTAAAGTTGATAATGATAGTCCCACATACTTGTGGCACTGCCGCCTTGGTCACATAGGTGTCAAACGCATGAAGAAGCTCCATGCAGATGGACTTTTAGAGTCTCTTGATTATGAATCATTTGACGCGTGCGAACCATGCCTCATGGGAAAAATGACCAAGACTCCATTCTCAGGAACAATGGAGCGAGCAACCAACTTATTGGAAATCATACATACTGATGTGTGCGGTCCAATGAGTGTTGAGGCTCGCGGTGGCTATCGTTATGTTCTCACCCTCACTGATGACTTAAGTAGATATGGGTATGTCTACTTAATGAAACACAAGTCTGAAACCTTTGAAAAGTTCAAGGAATTTCAGAGTGAGGTTGAGAATCAACGTGACAGGAAAATCAAGTTTCTACGATCAGATCGTGGAGGAGAATACTTGAGTCACGAATTTGGCACACACTTAAGAAAATGTGGAATAGTTTCACAACTCACGCCGCCTGGAACACCTCAGCGTAATGGTGTGTCCGAACGTCGTAATCGCACTTTATTAGATATGGTGCGATCTATGATGTCTCTTACCGATTTACCGCTATCTTTTTGGGGCTATGCTTTAGAGACTGCCGCATTCACTTTAAATAGGGCTCCGTCGAAATCCGTTGAGACGACACCGTATGAATTATGGTTTGGGAAGAAACCTAAGCTGTCGTTTCTAAAAGTTTGGGGATGCGATGCTTATGTCAAGAAACTTCAACCTGAAAAGCTCGAACCCAAGTCGGAAAAATGCGTCTTCATAGGATACCCTAAAGAAACTGTTGGGTATACCTTCTACCTCAGATCCGAAGGCAAGATCTTTGTTGCCAAGAATGGATTCTTTCTAGAGAAAGAGTTTCTCTCGAAAGAAGTAAGTGGGAGGAAAGTAGAACTTGATGAAGTATTGCCTCTTGAACCGGTAAATGGCGCAACTCAAGAAAATGTTCCTGAGGTGCCTACACCGACTAGAGAGGAAGTTATTGATGATGATCAAGATACTTCTGATCAAGCTCCTACTGAAATTCGAAGGTCCACAAGGACACGTTCCGCACCAGAGTGGTACGGCAACCCTGTCTTGGAAATCATGTTGTTAGACAACGGTGAACCTTCGAACTATGAAGAGGCGATGGCGGGACCGGATTCCGACAAATGGCTAGAAGCCATGAAATCCGAGATAGGATCCATGTATGAAAACGAAGTATGGACTTTGACTGACTTGCCCGTTGAACGGCGAGCCATAGAAAATAAATGGATCTTTAAGAAGAAGACAGACGCGGATGGTAATGTGACCATCTATAAAGCTCGGCTTGTCGCTAAGGGTTATCGACAAGTTCAAGGGGTTGACTACGATGAGACTTTCTCACCGGTAGCGAAGCTAAAGTCCGTCCGAATCATGTTAGCAATTGCCGCATTCTATGATTATGAGATATGGCAAATGGACGTCAAAACGGCATTCCTTAATGGTTTCCTTAAGGAAGAATTGTATATGATGCAGCCGGAAGGTTTTGTCGATCCTAAGAATGCTGACAAAGTGTGCAAGCTCCAATGCTCGATTTATGGGTTGGTGCAAGCATCTCGGAGTTGGAACATTCGCTTTGATGAGATGATCAAAGCGTTTGGGTTTACGCAGACTTATGGAGAAGCCTGCGTTTACAAGAAAGTGAGTGGGAGCTCTGTAGCATTTCTCATATTATATGTAGATGACATACTTTTGATGGGAAATGATATAGAACTCTTGGACAGCATCAAGGCATACTTGAATAAGAGTTTTTCAATGAAGGACCTTGGAGAAGCTGCTTATGTATTAGGCATCAAGATCTATAGAGATAGATCAAGACGCCTCATAGGTCTTTCACAAAGCACATACCTTGATAAGATATTGAAGAAGTTCAATATGGATCAGTCTAAGAAGGGGTTCTTGCCTGTGTTACAAGGTATGAAATTGAGCTCAGCTCAATGTCCGACCACGGCAGAAGATATAGAAGAGATGAGTGTCATCCCCTATGCCTCAGCCATAGGTTCTATTATGTATGCCATGCTGTGTACCAGACCTGATGTAAACCTTGCCGTAAGTTTGGTAGGAAGGTACCAAAGTAATCCCGGCAAGGAACACTGGACAGCGGTCAAGAATATCCTGAAGTACCTGAAAAGGACTAAGGAAATGTTTCTCGTTTATGGAGGTGACGAAGAGCTCGTCGTAAAGGGTTACGTCGACGCTAGCTTCGACACAGATCTGGATGACTCTAAGTCACAAACCAGATACGTGTATATGTTGAATGGTGGAGCAGTGAGCTGGTGCAGCTGCAAACAGAGCGTCGTGGCGGGATCTACATGTGAAGCGGAGTACATGGCAGCCTCGGAGGCAGCACATGAAGCAATATGGGTGAAGGAGTTCATCACCGACCTAGGAGTCATACCCAATGCGTCGGGGCCAATCAAACTCTTTTGTGACAACACTGGAGCTATTGCACTTGCCAAGGAGCCCAGGTTTCACAAGAAGACAAGGCACATCAAGCGTCGCTTCAACTCCATTCGTGAAAATGTTCAAGATGGAGACATAGAGATTTGTAAAGTACATACGGACCTGAATATAGCAGATCCGTTGACTAAACCTCTCCCTAGGGCAAAACATGATCAACACCAGAATTCCATGGGTGTTCGATTCATCACAATGTAACTAGATTATTGACTCTAGTGCAAGTGGGAGACTGTTGGAAATATGCCCTAGAGGCAATAATAAAAGTATTATTATTATATTTCTGTGATCATGATAATTGTCTTTATTCATGCTATAACTGTATTATCCGGAAATCGTAATACACGTGTGAATACATAGACCATAATATGTCCCTAGTAAGCCTCTAGTTGACTAGCTCGTTGATCAACAGATAGTCATGATTTCCTGGCTATGGACATTGGATGTCATTGATAACGGGATCACATCATTAGGAGAATGATGTGATGGACAAGACCCAATCCTAAGCATAGCACAAAGATCGTGTAGTTCGTTTGCTAGAGCTTTTCCAATGTCAAGTATCTTTTCCTTTGACCATGAGATCGTGTAACTCCCGGATACCGTAGGAGTGCTTTGGGTGTATCAAATGTCACAACGTAACTGGGTGGCTATAAAGGTGCATTACAGGTATCTCCGAAAGTGTCTGTTGGGTTGACACGGATCGAGACTGGGATTTGTCACTCCATATAATGGAGAGGTATCACTGGGCCCACTCGGTAGTGCATCATCATTATGAGCTCAAGGTGACCAAGTGGTTGATCACGGGATCATGCATTACGGTACGAGTAAAGTGACTTGCCGGTAACGAGACTGAACAAGGTATTGGGATACCGACGATCGAGTCTCGGGCAAGTAACATACCGATTGACAAAGGGAATTGTATACGGGGTTGATTAATCCTCGACATCGTGGTTCATCCGATGAGATCATCGTGGAGCATGTGGGAGCCATCATGGGTATCCAGATCCCGCTGTTGGTTATTGACCGAAGAGTCGTCTCGGTCATGTCTGCTTGTCTCCCGAACCCGTAGGGTCTACACACTTAAGGTTCGGTGACGCTAGGGTTATGAAGATATGTATATGCAGAAACCCGAATGTTGTTCGGAGTCCCGGATGAGATCCCGGACGTCACGAGGAGTTCCGGAATGGTCCGGAGGTAAAGAATTATATATAGGAAGTGCTGTTTCGGCCATCGGGACAAGTTTCGGGGTTATCGGTATTGTACCGGGACCACCGGAGGGGTCCCGTGGGCCCACCGGGTGGGGCCACCTGTCCCGGGGGGCCACATAGGCTATAGGGGGTGCGCCTTGGCCTTCATGGGCCAAGGGCACCAGCCCTACTAGGCCCATGCGCCTAGGGTTTCCACCACGGAGGAGTCCAAGTGGTGGAAGGCACCCCGAGGTGCCTTGGGGGGGAGGGAAACCCTCCCCTGGCCGCCGCACCTAGGAGATTGGATCTCCTAGGCTGCGCACCACCTCCCCTTGGCCCTCCTATATATAGTGGGGGAGAGGAGGGACTTCATACCTCAGCCTTTGGTGCTTCCTCTCTCCCCGTTACGTCTCTCTCTCGTAGTATAGGCGAAGCCCTGCTACTATGACGCCCTGCATCCACCACCACGCCGTCGTGCTGCTGGATCTTCATCAACCTCTCTTCCCCCCTTGCTGGATCAAGAAAGGAGGAGACGTCATCCGTTCCGTACGTGTGTTGAACGCGGAGGCACCGTCCGTTCGGTGCTTGATCATCGGTGATTTGAATCACGTCGTGTTCGACTACATCATCCCCGTTCTTTGAACGCTTCCGCTCGCGATCTACAAGGTACGTAGATGCATCTAATCACTCATTGCTGGATGAACTCCTAGATGGATCTTGGTGAAACCGTAGGAAAATTTTTGTTTTCTGCAACGTTCCGCAACAGTACTGCCATGTTCATTGGAGCAGCGTCGGCTAAGCTTGACCATGTGGCTAACATTTGTTCGACTAAGGTTGCAACTCTAGTGGAGGGTCTGAAGCTCGCAAATAGAGTTGACTGTAATTCAATCCGGGTGCAATCCGATTGCCCGATTCTAATAGAAGCTTTGCAACAAAACCTGGGGCAATCGATGGTGGCAGCCCTAATTCTGAAGGAATGTCAGTTAGTGTTAGTTGGTTTCGGGAAGGTCGTTTTGTTGGGAACGTAGCAGAATTTTAAAATTTTCTACACATCACCAAGATCAATCTATAGAGTCATCTAGCAACGAGGGAGAGAGGAGTGCATCTACATACCCTTGTCTCGTCATCTATTACTTCTACTACTATGGCTAACGCTTTAGCAATAAAATAAAGTAATTACATGACGTTTATGTTGACACGCAGGTCATAAATAAATAAAGACAACTCCTATGGATCCTGCCGGTTGTCATACTCATCGACATGCAAGTCGTGATTCCTATTACAAGAACATGATCAATCTCATACATCACATATATCATTCATCACATCCTTTTGGCCATATCACATCACACGGCACATGCTGCAAAAACAAGTTAGACGTCCTCTAATTGTTGTTGCAAGTTTTTACGTGGCTACTATAGGTTTGTAGCAAGAACGTTTCTTACCTACGCCAAAACCACAACATGATATGCTAATTTCTATTTACCCTTCATAAGGACCCTTTTCATCGAATCCGATCCGACTAAAGTGGGAGAGACAGACACCCGCTAGCCACCTTATGCAACTAGTGCATGTCAATCGGTGGAACCAGTCTCACGTAAGCATACGTGTAAGGTCGATCCGTGCCGCTTCATCCCACGATGCCGCCGAATCAAGATAAGACTAGTAACGGCAAGCAAATTGACAATATCCACGCCCACAACTGCTTTGTGTTCTACTCGTGCATAGAAACTACGCATAGACCTAGCTCATGATGCCACTGTTGGGAACATAACAGAATTTTAAAATTTTCTACGCATCACCAAGATCAATCTATGGAGTCTTCTAGCAACGAGGGAGAGAGAGGAGTGCATCTACATACCCTTGTAGATCACGCGTGGAAGCGTTCAAGAGAACGGGGTTGATGGAGTCGTACTCGCCGTGATCCAAATCACCGATGACCTAGCGCCGAACGGACGGCACCTCCGCGTTCAACACACGTTGTCGGAGTAAATGACCACGGGTAGCCTAGCCGGCACCCCCTGGCTCTTCTGAAAAATTACAAGCCGATCCGGCTCTCAAGAATCCAAGACGTGGGGCCGCCTTCCCCTTGCCGGCTGTCTCCCAGGCCGGCTATCGGAAGGCGACCCGACTTTAGCCCTCATGGAGAAAGCCGCGGGAGGGCCGGCTCCGAGAAGCCGGCCGCGAGAAGGCCGACTCCAAGAAGCCGGCTCCCACAAAGCGGTCAAGATCGTACCCTCGAAGTCTGCATCCACATAACGGCGATGTGATGGGGCGTGGCTACAGTAAAGCCTGCCACCCCTGAATCCCGGAGCACACCTGGCACAGTGCGTCGTACGGGTGGCCATGGCCCGTCCGGCACGGCACTGTTGCCACGTTGACCCTGATGTCTGTTGGGGAACGTAGTAATTTCAAAAAAATTCCTACGCACACGCAAGATCATGTGATGCATAGCAACGAGAGGGGGGAGTGTGATCTACATACCTAGTAGATCGACAACGGAAGCATTTGGTTGATGTAGTCGTACGTCTTCACGGCCCGACCGATCAAGCACCGAAACTATGGCACCTCCGAGTTTTAGCACACGTTCAGCTCGATGACGATCCCCGGACTCCGATCCAGCAAAGTGTTGGGGAAGAGTTCCGTCAGCACGACGGCGTGGTGACGATCTTGATGTACTACTACAGCAGGGCTTCACCTAAACTCCGCTACAATATTATCGAGGACTATGGTGGCTGGGGGCGCCGCACACAGCTAAGGAAAAGATCACGTGGATCAACTTCTGTGTCTCTGGGGTGCCCCTGCCTCCGTATATAAAGGACTAAAGGGGGGAGGCTGGCCGGCCAAGGAGGGCGCGCCAGGAGAGTCCTACTCCCTCTGGGAGTAGGATTCCCCCCCAATCCTAGTTGGAATAGGATTCGCGAAGGGGGGAAAAGAGATAGAGGGGCCGGCCCCCTCTCCTTGTCCTATTTGGACCAAGGGAGGGGAGGGGCGCGCAGCCCATGAGGGGCTGCCTCTTCTCTTTTCCACTAAGGCCCATCATGGCCCATATAGCTCCCGGGGGGTTCCGGTAACCTCCCGGTACTCCGGTAAAATCCCGATTTCATCCGGAACCCTTCCGATATCCAAACATAGGCTTCCAATATATCAATCTTTATGTCTCGACCATTTCGAGACTCCTCGTCATGTCCTTGATCACATCCGGGACTCCGAACAACCTTTGGTACATCAAAATGCATAAACTCATAATATAACTGTCATCGTAACCTTAAGCGTGCGGACCCAATGGGTTCAAGAACAATGTAGACATGACCGAGACACGTCTTCGGTCAATAACCAATAGCGGGACCTGGATGCCCATATTGGCTCCTACATATTCTACGAAGATCTTTATCGGTCAGACCGCATAACAACATACGTCGTTCCCTTTGTCATCGGTATGTTACTTGCCCGAGATTCGATCGTCGGTATTCCAATACCTAGTTCAATCTCGTTGCCGGCAAGTCTCTTTACTCTTTCTGTAATACATCATCCCGCAACTAACTCATTAGTTGCAATGCTTGCAAGGCTTAAGTGATGTGCATTACCGAGAGGGCCCAGAGATACCTCTCCGACAATCGGAGTGACAAAACCTAATCTCGAAATACGCCAACCCAACATATACCTTTGGAGACACCTGTAGTACTCCTTTATAATCACCCAGTTACGTTGTGACGTTTGGTAGCACCCAAAGTGTTCCTCCGGTAAACGGGAGTTGCATAATCTCATAGTTATAGGAACATGTATAAGTCATGAAGAAAGCAATAGCAACATACTAAACGATCGGATGCTAAGCTAATGGAATGGGTCATGTCAATCAGATCATTCACTTAATGATGTGATCCCGTTAATCAAATAACAACTCATTGTTCATGGTTAGGAAACATAACCATCTTTGATTAACGAGCTAGTCAAGTAGAGGCATACTAGTGACACTTTGTTTGTCTATGTATTCGCACATGTATTATGTTTCCGGTTAATACAATTTTAGCATGAATAATAAACATTTATCATGATATAAGGAAATAAATAATAACTTTATTATTGCCTCTAGGGCATATTTCCTTCAGTATCCCACTTGCACTAGAGTCAATAATCTTGATTACACAGTAATGATTCTCACACCCATGGAGCCTTGGTGCTAATCATGTTTTGCTCGTGGAAGAGGCTTAGTCAACGGGTCTGCAACATTCAGATCCGTATGTATCTTGCAAATCTCTATGTCTCCCACCTGGACTAGATCCCGGATGGAATTGAAGCGTCTCTTGATGATCTTGGTTCTCTTGTGAAATCTGGATTCCTTTGCCAAGGCAATTGCACCAGTATTGTCACAAAAGATTTTCATTGGACCCGATGCACTAGGTATGACACCTAGATCGGATATGAACTCCTTCATCCAGACTCCTTCATTTGCTGCTTCCGAAGCAGCTATGTACTCCGCTTCACATGTAGATCCCGCTACAACGCTCTGTTTAGAACTGCACCAACTTACAGCCCCACCGTTTAATGTAAACACATATCCGGTTTGCGATTTAGAATCGTCCGGATCAGTGTCAAAGCTTGCATCAACGTAACCTTTTACGATGAGCTCTTTGTCACCTCCATATACGAGAAGCATATCCTTAGTCCTTTTCAGGTATTTCAGGATGTTCTTGACCGCTGTCCAGTGATCCACTCCTGGATTACTTTGGTACCTCCCTGCTAGACTTATAGCAAGGCACACATCAGGTCTGGTACACAGCATTGCATACATGATAGATCCTATGGCTGATGCATAGGGAACATCTTTCATATTCTCTCTATCTTCTGCAGAGGTCGGGCATTGAGTCCTACTCAACTTCACACCTTGTAACACAGGCAAGAACCCTTTCTTTGCTTGATCCATTTTGAACTTCTTCAAAACTTTGTCAAGGTATGTGGTTTGTGAAAGTCCAATTAAGCGTCTTAATCTATCTCTATAGATCTTAATGCCTAATATGTAAGCAGCTTCACCGGGGTCTTTCATTGAAAAACTCTTATTCAAGTATCCCTTTATGCTATCCAGAAATTCTACATCATTTCCAATTAGTAATATGTCATCCACATATAATATCAGAAATGCTACAGAGCTCCCACTCACTTTCTTGTAAATACAGGCTTCTCCAAAAGTCTGTATAAAACCAAATGCTTTGATCACACTATCAAAACGTTTATTCCAACTCTGAGAGGCTTGCACCAGTCCATAAATGGATCGCTGGAGCTTGCACCCTTTGTTAGCTCCCTTTGGATCGATAAAACCTTCTGGTTGCATCATATACAACTCTTCTTCCAGAAATCCATTCAGGAATGCAGTTTTGACATCCATCTGCCAAATTTCATAATCATAAAATGCGGCAATTGCTAACATGATTTGGACAGACTTAAGCATCGCTACGGGTGAGAAGGTCTCATCGTAGTCAATCCCTTGAACTTGCCGAAAACCTTTTGCGACAAGTCGAGCTTTGTAGACAGTAATATTACCGTCAGGGTCAGTCTTCTTCTTGAAGATCCATTTATTTTCAATTGCTCGCCGATCATCGGGCAAGTCAACCAAAGTCCATACTTTGTTCTCATACATGGATCCCATCTCAGATTTCATGGCTTCAAGCTACTTTGCGGAATCTGGGCTCACCATCGCTTCTTCATAGCTCGTAGGTTCATCATGATCTAGTAGCATGACTTCCAAAACGGGATTACCGTACCACTCTGGTGCGGATCTTACTCTGGTTGATCTACGAGGTTCAGTAATATCTTGTTCTGAAGTTTCATGATCATCATCATTAGCTTCCTCACTAACTGGTGTAGGTGTCACAGAAACAGTTTTCTATGATGTACTACTTTCCAATAAGGGAGTAGGTACAGTTACCTCGTCAAGTTCTACTTTCCTCCCACTCACTTCTTTCGAGAGAAACTCCTTCTCTAGAAAGTTTCCGAATTTAGCAACAAAAGTATTGCCTTCGGATCTATGATAGAAGGTGTATCCAATAGTCTCCTTTGGATATCCTATGAAGACACATTTCTCCGATTTGGGTTCGAGCTTATCAGGTTGAAGCTTTTTCACATAAGCATCGCAGCCCCAAACTTTCAGAAATGACAACTTTGGTTTCTTGCCAAACCACAGTTCATAAGGCGTCGTCTCAACGGATTTTGATGGTGCCCTATTTAACGTGAATGCGGCCGTCTCTAGAGCGTACCCCCAAAACGATAGCGGTAAATCAGTAAGAGACATCATAGATCGCACTATATCTAGTAAAGTACGATTACGACGTTCGGACACACCATTACGCTGTGGTGTTCCGGGTGGCGTGAGTTGCGAAACTATTCCACAATTTTTCAAATGTACACCAAACTCGTAACTCAAATATTCTCATCCACGATCAGATCGTAGAAACTTTATTTTCTTGTTACGATGATTTTCAACTTCACTCTGAAATTCCTTGAACTTTTCAAACGTTTCAGACTTATGTTTCATTAAGTAGATGTACCCATATCTGCTTAAATCATCTGTGAAGGTGAGAAAATAACGATATCTGTCACGAGCCTCAATATTCATCGGACCACATACATCTGTATGTATGATTTCCAACAAATCTGTTGCTCTCTCCATAGTACGGGAGAACGGCGTTTTAGTCATCTTGCCCATGAGGCACGGTTCGCAAGTACCAAGTGATTCATAATCAAGTGGTTCCAAAAGTCCATCAGTATGGAGTTTCTTCATGCGCTTTACACCGATATGACCTAAACGGCAGTGCCACAAATAAGTTGCACTATCATTATCAACTCT
Source organism: Triticum urartu (assembly GCF_003073215.2). NCBI lineage: Eukaryota > Viridiplantae > Streptophyta > Magnoliopsida > Poales > Poaceae > Triticum > Triticum urartu. The sequence continues at coordinate 506,202,981 of NC_053022.1, read as the reverse complement.
GCATCTTTTGGCTTCAACATTATGAATATGTGTGTTACTACTATCGAGATTCAACAAGAATAGACCACTCTTCAAGGGTTCATGACCATAAAAGATATTACTCATATAAATAGAACAACCATTATTCTCTGATTTAAATGAATAACCGTCTCGCATCAAACAAGATCCAGAAATAATGTTCATGCTTAACGCTGGCACCAAATAACAATTATTTAGGTCTAATATTAATCCCGAAGGTAGATGTAGAGGTAGCGCGCCGACTGCGATCACATCGACTTTGGAACCGTTTCCCACGCGCATCGTCACCTCGTCCTTAGCCAATCTTCGCTTAATCCGTAGTCCCTGTTTCGAGTTGCAAGTATTAGCAACTGAACCAGTATCAAATACCCAGGTGCTACTGCGAGCATTAGTAAGGTACACATCAATAACATGTATATCACATATACCTTTGTTCACCTTGCCATCCTTCTTATCCGCCAAATACTTGGGGCAGTTCCGCTTCCAGTGACCAGTCTGCTTGCAATAGAAGCACTCAGTTTCAGGCTTAGGTCCCGGTTTGGGTTTCTTCTCTTGAGTAGCAACTTGCTTGCCGTTCTTTTTGAAGTTCCCCTTCTTCTTTCCTTTGCCCTTTTTCTTGAAACTAGTGGTCTTGTTGACCATCAACACTTGATGCTCCTTCTTGATTTCTACCTCCGCAGCTTTCAGCATCGCGAAGAGCTCGGGAATAGTCTTATTCATCCCTTGCATATTATAGTTCATCACGAAGCTCTTGTAGCTTGGTGGCTGTGATTGGAGAATTCTGTTAATGACGCAATCATCTGGAAGATTAACTCCCAATTGAATCAAGTGATTATTATACCCAGACATTTTGAGTATATGCTCACTAATAGAACTGTTCTCCTCCATCTTGCAGCTATAGAACTTATTGGAGACTTCATATCTCTCAATCCGGGCATTTGCTTGAAATATTAACTTCAACTCCTGGAACATCTCATATGCTCCATGACGTTCAAAACGTCGTTGAAGTCCCGATTCTAAGCCGTAAAGCATGGCACACTGAACTATCGAGTAGTCATCAGCTTTGCTCTGCCAGACATTCATAACATTCGGCGTTGCTCCTGCAGTAGGCCTGGCACCCAGCGGTGCTTCCAGGACGTAATTCTTATGTGCAGCAATGAGGATAATCCTCAAGTTACGGACCCAGTCCGTGTAATTGCTACCATCATCTTTCAACTTTGCTTTCTCAAGGAACGCATTAAAATTCAACGGAACAACAGCACGAGCCATCTATCTACAAACAAGCAAGATACTTATCAGGTACTAAGTTTCATGATAAATTTTAAGTTCAGTTAATTTTACTTAAAGAACTCCCACTTAGATAGACATCCCTCTAATCCTCTAAGTGATTACGTGATCCAAATCAACTAAACCATGTCCGATCATCACGTGAGATGGAGTAGTTTCATTGGTGAACATCATTATGTTGATCATATCTACTATATGATTCACGCTCGACCTTTCGGTCTCCGTGTTCCGAGGCCATATCTGTATATGCTTGGCTCGTCAAGTATAACCTGAGTATTCCGTGTGTGCAACTGTTTTGCACCCGTTGTATTTGAACGTAGAACCTATCACACCCGATCATCACGTGGTGTCTCAGCACGAAGAACTTTCGCAACAGTGCATACTCAGGGAGAACACTTCTTGATAATTAGTGAGAGATCATCTTATAATGCTACCGTCAATCAAAGCAAGATAAGATGCATAAAAGATAAACATCACATGCAATCAATATAAGTGATATGATATGGCCATCATCATCTTGTGCTTGTGATCTCCATCTCCGAAGCATCGTCGTGATCACCATCGTCACCGGCGTGACACCTTGATCTCCATCGTAGCGTCGTTGTCGTCTCGCCAAGCTTGTGCTTCCACGACTATCGCTACCGTTTAGTGATAAAGTAAAGCATTACATCGCGATTGCATTGCATACAATAAAGCGACAACCATATGGCTCCTGCCAGTTGCCGATAACTCGGTTACAAAACATGATCATCTCATACAATAAAAATCAGCATCATGTCTTGACCATATCACATCACAACATGCCCTGCAAAAACAAGTTAGACGTCCTCTACTTTGTTGTTGCAAGTTTTATGTGGCTGCTACGGGCTTAAGCAAGAACCAATCTTACCTACGCATAAAAACCACAACGATAGTCTGTCAAGTTGGTGCTGTTTTAACCTTCGCAAGGACCGGGCGTAGCCACACTCAGTTCAACTAAAGTTGGAGAAACTGTCACCCACAAGCCACCTCTGTGCAAAGCACGTCGGGAGAACCGGTCTCGCGTAAGCGTACGCGTAATGTCGGTCTGGGCCGCTTCATCCAACAATACCGCCGAACCAAAGTATGACATGCTGGTAAGCAGTATGACTTATATCGCCCACAACTCACTTGTGTTCTACTCGTGCATATAACATCAACATATAAAACCTAGGCTCGGATGCCACTGTTGGGGAACATAGTAATTTCAAAAAAATTCCTACGCACACGCAAGATCATGTGATGCATAGCAACGAGAGGGGGGAGTGTGATCTACATACCTAGTAGATCGACATCCACGACGGGCTGCCAGTGCGGCCCACGGGCGGTGGGCCCCTTCGGGCAGAGAGACACCCGAAGGCGGCCAGGCCTCCCCCAGTCGGTCCAAGACAGAGCCGGCTCTCCACAGCTGGCTTGCCACCTCCCTCGAAGGAGACGCCCCATTAAGGAGACAAGACGCGGTGAGGCTACAGCGATCACCCGCCGGACGGCGGCACTGTAGCCACGCCCACCTCGGCGAAGCCCTCGTCACCAGGATTGAGCAACAGTAACCAGCCACCGACAAGGCCCTGGACAGTGGGGCCTGCCTGTCAACCAAGGAGCCGGCAGCCGGCGGGACCCACCAGCCGGCGCAGAAGCCGGCGAGTGTAGTCACAGATGGCTGGGCCCCACGCCCAGCCGGATTACCATTGTACCCCTGGGGGGTAGGCCTATATAAACCCCCTGGGACACCCATGCAAAGGGTTGATCCAAGCTAATTCTAGACACCACATGGAGAGGGGAGGAGGGCTAGCCGTGCTCTACTCCTTCTTCTCACAAAACAGCTCAAGGAGCATCGTGTAGCTACTTGTTCATCTAGTGATCATGCGGAGACCCCGCAGAGCAGCAGTAGGGGTGTTATCTCCACAGAGAGCCCCGAAGCTGGGTAAGATTCACCGGCGTGCATGTCTTCGCCTCATCCCGCTTCCAGGCACCGACGACGTCTTACTGGTTCCCACAATGATAAGCCACCCGTTGGCATATGTCGCACCTACCACCCGACATTTCCGCAACCAGCCGGGTGGTCAGCATCATCATCGTAGTCCAACGCCCAGAAGAGGGCCGAGCCCAGCCGGTCTAGAGGCCGGTGTACTATTTGAGTGAGGTGTTGTCTACCTTGAAGTAGAACTACCCGCACTACCAGAAGATGTGCTACGGCGTGTACTTCGCCGCCAAGAAGCTGAAGCCCTACTTCCAAGAGCATCCCATCACGGTTGTATGCACCGCCCCGCTGGCCGAGATCATAGGCAGCCGGGATGCATCCGGCCGGGTGGCGAAATGGGCCATCGAGCTGGCCCCGTACATGATTTTCTACCAGCCTCGCACCGTCATCAAGTCCCAAGCATTGGCCGACTTCCTCGTCGACTGGGCCGAGACCCAGTACCTGCCGCCAGCTCCCGACTCCACTCATTGGCGCATGCACTTCGATGGGTCCAAGATGCGCACCGGCTTGGGAGCCGGCGTCATCCTCACCATAGATCGCACCCCAAACTTTTAGAAACGACAGCTTAGGTTTCTTCCCAAACCATAATTCATACGGTGTCGTCTCAAGGGATTTCGACGGAGCCCTATTTAAAGTGAATGCGGCAGTCTCTAAAGCATAGCCCCAAAATGACAGCGGTAAATCGGTAAGAGACATCATAGATCGCACCATATCCAATAGAGTGCGATTACGACGTTCGGACACACCATTACGCTAAGGTGTTCTAGGCGGCGTGAGTTGTGAAACTATTCTACATTTCCTTAAGTGTGTGCCAAATTCGTGACTCAAGTATTCTCCCCCATGATCTGATAGCAAGAACTTGATTTTCCTGTCACGTTGATTCTCAACCTCACTCTGAAATTCCTTGAACTTTTCAAAGGTCTCAGACTTGTGTTTCATTAAGTAGACATACCCATATCTACTCAAGTCATCAGTGAGGGTGAGAACATAACGATAGCCACTGCGAGCCTCAACACTCATTGGACCGCACACATCAGTATGTATGATTTCCAATAAGTTGGTTGCTCGCTCCATTGTTCCTGAGAACGGAGTCTTGGTCATTTTACCCATGAGGCATGGTTCACACGTGTCAAATGATTCGTAATCAAGAGACTCCAAAAGTCCATCTGCATGGAGCTTCTTCATGCGTTTGACACCTATGTGACCAAGGCGGAAGTGCCACAAGTATGTGGGACTATCATTATCAACCTTACATCTTTTGGTATTCACACTATGAATATGTGTAACATTACGCTCGAAATTCATTAAGAATAAATCATTCACCAGCGGAGCATGACCATAAAACATATCTCTCATATAAATAGAACAACCATTATTCTCGGATTTAAATGAGTAGCCATCTCGAATTAAACGAGATCCTGATACAATGTTCATGCTCAAAGCTGGCACTAAATAACAATTATTGAGATTTAATACTAACCCCGTAGGTAAATGTAGAGGCAGCGTGCCGACGGCGATCACATCGACCTTGGAACCATTCCCGACGTGCATCGTCACCTCGTCCTTCGCCAGTCTCCGCTTATTCCGCAGCTCCTGCTTTGAGTTACAAATGTGAGCAACCGCACTGGTATCAAATACCCAGGAGCTACTACGAGTACTGCTAAGGTACACATCAATTACATGTATATCACATATACCTTTAGTGTTGCCGGCCTTCTTGTCCGCTAAGTATTTGGGGCAGTTCCGCTTCCAGTGACCACTTCCCTTGCAATAAAAACACTCAGTCTCAGGCTTGGGTCCATTCTTTGACTTCTTCTCGGCAGCTTGCTTACCGGGCGCGGCAACTCCCTTGCCGTCCTTCTTGAAGTTCTTTTTACCCTTGCCTTTCTTGAACTTAGTGGTTTTATTCACCATCAACACTTGATGTTCCTTTTTGATTTCCACCTCCGCTGATTTCAGCATTTAATATACCTCAGGAATGGTCTTTTCCATCCCCTGCATATTGAAGTTCATCACAAAGCTCTTGTAGCTCGGTGGAAGCGACTGAAGGATTCTGCCAATGACCGCATCATCCGGGAGATTAACTCCCAGCTGAGTCAAGCGGTTATGCAACCCAGACATTTTGAGTATGTGCTCACTGATAGAACTATTTTCCTCCATCTTACAACTGAAGAACTTGTCAGAGACTTCATATCTCTCGACCCGGGCATGAGCTTGGAAAACCATTTTCAGCTCTTCGAACATCTCATATGCTCCGTGTCTCTCAAAATGCTTCTGGAGCCCCGGTTCTAAGCTGTAAAGCATGCCGCACTGAACGAGGGAGTAATCATCAGCACGTGACTGCCAAGCGTTCATAACGTCTTGGTTCTCTGGGATGGGTGCGTCACCTAGCGGTGCTTCTAGGACTTAATCTTTCTTGGCAGCTATGAGGATGATCCTCAGGTTCCGGACCCAGTCCGTATAGTTGTTGCCATCATCTTTTAGCTTGGTTTTCTCTAGGAACGCATTGAAGTTGAGGGCAACATTAGAGTGGGCCATTTGATCTACAAGACATAGTGTAAAGATTTTAGACTAAGTTAATGATAATTAAGTTCATCTAATCAAATTATTCAATGAACTCCCACTCAGATAGACATCCCTCTAGTCATCTAAGTGAAACATGATCCGAGTCAACTAGGCCGTGTCCGATCATCACGTGAGACGGACTAGTCAACATCGGTGAACATCTTCATGTTGATCGTATCTTCTATACGACTCATGCTCGACCTTTCGGTCTTCCGTGTTCCGAGGCCATGTATGTACATGCTAGGCTCGTCAAGTCAACCTAAGTGTATCGCGTGTGTAAATCTGGCTTACACCTGTTGTATTCGAACATTAGAATCTATCACACCCGATCATCACGTGGTGCTTCGAAACAACGAACCTTCACAACGGTGCACAGTTAGGGGGAACACTTTCTTGAAATTATTACGAGGGATCATCTTATTTAAGCTACCGTCGTTCTAAGCAAATAAGATGCAAAACAAGCTAAACATCACATGCAATCAAATAGTGATATGATATGGCCAATATCATTTGCTCCTTTTGATCTCCATCTTCGGGGGTTCATGATCATCGTTGTCACCGGCATGACACCATGATCTCCATCATCGTGTCTTCTTGAAGTTGTCTCGTCATCTATTACTTCTACTACTATGGCTAACGCTTTAGCAATAAAGTAAAGTAATTACATGACGTTTATGTTGACACGCAGGTCATAAATAAAAAAAGACAACTCCTATGGCTCCTGCCGGTTGTCATACTCATGGACATGCAAGTTGTGATTCCTATTACAAGAACATGATCAATCTCATACATCACATATATCATTCATCACATCCTTTTGGCCATATCACATCACACGACACATGTTGCAAAAACAAGTTAGACGTCCTCTAATTGTTGTTGCAAGTTTTTACGTGGCTGCTATAGGTTTCTAGCAAGAACGTTTCTTACCTACGCCAAAACCACAACGTGATATGCCAATTTCTATTTACCCTTCATAAGGACCCTTTTCATCGAATCCGATCCGACTAAAGTGGGAGAGACAGACACCCGCTAGCCACCTTAAGCAACTAGTGCATGTCAATCGGTGGAACCAGTCTCACGTAAGCGTACGTGTAAGGTCGGTCCGGGCCGCTTCATCCCACGATGCCGCCGAATCAAGATAAGACTAGTAACGGCAAGCAAATTGACAATATCCACGCCCACAACTGCTTTGTGTTCTACTCGTGCATAGAAACTACGCATAGACCTAGCTTATGATGCCACTGTTGGGAACGTAGCAGAATTTTAAAATTTTCTACGCATCACCAAGATCAATCTATGGAGTCATCTAGCAACGAGGGAGAGAGGAGTGCATCTACATACCCTTGTAGATCGCGCGCGGAAGCGTTCAAGAGAACGGGGTTGATGGAGTCGTACTCGTCGTGATCCAAATCACCGATGACCTAGCGCCGAACGGACGGCACCTCCGCGTTCAACACACGTACGGTTGGGAATACGTCTCCTCCAACTCGATCCAGCAAGGGGAAGGAGAGGTTGATGAAGATCCAGTAGCACGATGGCGTGGTGGTGGAAGCAACGGTGATCTCGGCAGGGCTTCGCCAAGCTCAGGGAGAGAGAGGAGTGTCACGGGAGGGAGAGGGAGGCGCCAGGGGCTTGGGTGCGTCTGCCCTCCCCCCACTATATATAGGACCCCTAGGGGGGCGCCGGCCCTAGGAGATTGAATCTCCAAGGGGGGCGGCGGCCAAGGGGGGTGGAGTGCCCCCCAAGCCAAGTGGGGCGCCCCCACCCCTAGGGTTTCCAACCCTAGGCGCAGGGGGAGGCCCATGGGGGGCGCACCAGCCCACTAGGGGCTGGTTCCCCTCCCACTTTAGCCCATGGGGCCCTCCGGGATAGGTGGCCCCACCCGGTGGACCCCCGGAACCCTTCTGGTGGTCCCGGTACAATACTGATTACCCCCGAAACCTTCCTGATGGCCGAAACTTGACTTCCTATATATAAATCTTTACCTCCGGACCATTACGGAACTCCTCGTGACGTACGGGATCTCATCCAGGACTCCGAACAACTTTCAGGTTACCGTATACTAATATCTCAACAACCCTAGCGTCACCGAACCTTAAGTGTGTAGACCCTACGGGCTCGGGAGACACGCAGACATGACCGAGACGACTCTCCGGTCAATAACCAACAGCGGGATCTAGATACCCATGTTGGCTCCCACATGCTCCTCGATGATCTCATTGGATGAACCATGATGTCGAGGATTCAATCAATCCCGTATACAATTCCCTTTGTCAATCGGTACGTTACTTGCCTGAGACTCGATTGTCGGTATCCCAATACCTCGTTCAATCTCGTTACCGGCAAGTCACTTTACTCGTACCGTAATGCATGATCCTGTGATCAACCACTTGGTCACATTGAGCTCATTATGATGATGCATTACCGAGTGGGCCCAGAGATACCTCTCCATCATACGGAGTGACAAATCCCAGTCTCGATTCATGCCAACCCAACAGACACTTTCGGGGATACCTGTAGTGTACCTTTATAGTCACCCAGTTACGTTGTGACGTTTGGCACACCCAAAGCACTCCTACGGTATCCGGGAGTTGCACAATCTCATGGTCTAAGGAAATGATACTTGACATTCGGAAAAGCTATAGCAAACGAACTACACGATCTTTGAGCTATGCTTAGGATTGGGTCTTGTCCGTCACATCATTCTCCTAATGATGTGATCCCGTTATCAATCACATCCAATGTCCATAGTCAGGAAACCATGACTGTCTTTTGATCAACGAGCTAGTCAACTAGAGGCTCACTAGGGACGTGTTGTGGTCTATGTATGCACACATGTATTACGATTTCCGGATAACACAATTATAGCATGAACAATAGACAATTATCATGAACAAAGAAATATAATAATAACCATTTTATTATTGCCTCTATGGCATATTTCCAACACGTTTTAAAGCATTATAATCATGGTTCTAATATGGTAGCTCTTGCCGAGGAGGCTGTAGAACCGCGTGTAGTCGCCGCCGCCTCCGTCGTGGCCGCCGTCCCTGCTGCAACCCTCCCCCGGATGGCGCGGCGGGTTGGACGGTCCGGCGGCGCCCTCGTCGTCGTCGCTGTCGAGGATCACGACGCCGTGCTCGTCCTCGCGCCCACGCTTGCCGGCAGCGATCTCCTCTAGGGCCCGGGTCTGCCGGGTCATCTCAGTCCGGAGGTAGTCGTCGCGCGCCCACCGCAGGGCGTCTGCGTCGGAGAAGCCGCGCCGGGCTGTCTCCTCATACTCCGAGGCGAGACTGGGCTCCGGTTTGGGCGCGACGAGGACGAGGCGCCCGGAAGCGGGGGTGGAGTCGGCGATGCGGATACCGGAGCTGCGGGTGCACCGGCTGACAGGCGTGTCTTGGGGCTCCGGCTTGACGGGCGTGTCCTGGGGCTCCGGCTTGACGGGGCGGAGGCAGGGAGAGCCGGTCGACCGACCGGACGAGGAGGAGGACGCCCTGGGGTCCATGCGCCTCGGCGTCCACGAGCTCCCACGGCGGCGAGAGAAGGACAGGGGGAGGGGTACTCCAGCCTCGGCGTGTTGCCACCCTCGATGTACTCAAGGACGGCCTCCAGTGTGCGGCCGGGCACGCCCCACCATCGGCGACGCCCCTCGGAGTTGAGCCTGCCGGAGGGCACGACACCGTTGGTGGCCTCGACCTGCTCAGCGTGACGGCGGCGGAAGTACGGCTCCCAGAGCGGGCTGTCAGGGACGTAGCGCGGCCCCTTCCTCGCCGCCCGCGGCGGAGAGACACGGATACGCGCGATCTCCGCACGACGCGCTGCCTCGGTGGGCGGTGGTGGCACCGGGACCCCGCCGACGCTGATTCTCCACGCCCCGGGCACCCGCATGTCCGGCGGGACCGGGTACTCGGCCTCGAAGAGGAGCCGAGTTTCGTCCTCGTGAAGGTGGTGGCGGCCGAAGCCGTTCGCCGCCGCGCCGTCGCCTAGGAATCGTTCGGACATTTCTTTGAACTGGGACGGCGAGGGGAAAGGGAGAAAGGTGAGAGAGGGCGCGTCGGCGGTGGAGACTCTGTGCGTGCCACCGGCGCGCTGGGGTCGGCTTATATAGGCGGAGGCGACGCGAGCACGCGTGGCCGCCTCGTCTACGCGTGGCATGCGCGGGGACGCGCATCGTCACGCCTTCACTGCGCCGCCTGTGAGGCATCAATGACGGAGGCTGACAGGCGCGGCAACGCGCGGCAGTTTTGGCATTGATTCGCCGCGAGAAACGAGGCGATGAGGACGACGAAGCGGCGAGAAGCGAGACGAGTCGCTGGCAAGGAGGGCCCATGGCTCTTTCGCGCCAAAAACGATTCGCCCGGCGCCCCCGAGCGCCCCCAGCGCGCCGGGTTCGTGTTGGGTCCGCCGGCACCAATTTCGGCCTGAGTCGGCGAAAATTGGGCCCTTGTGACGCGGCTGGGCCGATTTTTTGACGTCGGCGGTCGAAAAGCTGCCTGGTGGGCCTTGTTGGGGCGCGGCTAGAGATGCTCTGAGTTGGTTCATGTAGCCGTGGGCCGGGCCGACCCAGGTGGCCAAGTCTGGGTGGACGCAGCCCAATTGGGAGGGGAGACCAAATAAGAGAAAAAAGAATTGGTCAATGTCCGTGCTGCGACAGGAAATTCGCCGTCCTTATTTTGTCCCTCACTCGAGGGACAGAGATCAGGTGACATGCACCTTTGCATGTCACCGTGTGCCTTGCGGCCCGATTTTGATCTGAATTTTTGAGGGGTTATTTTAATATGTGCTGTGAACATGCATGATTTTTTTTCAGATTTTTTTGCAATGTTTAAATTTGAATTCGGGCCACAAGGCACACGGTAACATGCAAAGGTGCATGTCACCTGATCTGTGTCCCACTCGAGGGGAAGGGAAGGGGATCCAGCTCGCCGCAGCACGCACCTCGAGCTCTTCCCCGCCGCCGCCGCCTTCTCCCCCGACGCAGGTGAGCGAAGCTGGACGCCGTCTCTCTCTCTCTCTCTTCATCTTTCTCTCCACGCATCTGCAGCTGGCCTATGCTCAGATTAACCAGAGGCGACCATGCGCACGTAGCTCGCCGCCGCCGCCGCCACCGCCGAGGGTAAACCCTTCTCGCCCTTCTCTCGTCTCGCTTCGCACCAGCGGGCACAGACGCACGCGAGGTGGTTCAGTTCAGCTACCTCGCTGAGGCAGACACAAAGCAGAGGAAGACGGACAGAGTAGTACTACCTCAGTAGCGCACACACACACACACACACAGTTTTCAGGCGCATCCGTCTCTTTTCTTCTTTTCAACTGTAACAGATACGGCAACTGAGCCGAGCAACGAATGCCACAACTCTAATTTTGTACTAGAAGCTTCTCAGCACTTCAGCAGCCTCACTTTTACTGCAACACATGCATAGCCAACCTGCACACACACACACACACACACACTTGCCGTCAACTTTGCAGGAAGTTGTAGCCCACAATCACACAACTGCATGCATCCACATTGCACAAACAACTCTTTAACTACAATCAAGTGTAAGCTAACAGTTTGTACTTGCTTGTCTTCTTGATTCCAGCTGCTCCGAAGGAGATAGCCGCCGTGGGTGCACGAACTAAAGCTTGCCGCGACTTTTCAGCTGACCGGACTCCGGCAGACCACGATGCCGGGCAGAAGAGGCGCGACCCTGCTCGAGGATCTGCCGGAGGAGATCATGGACAAGATACTCAGCGGGTTGTCTTCCAAAGACGTCGGCCGCTGCCGCGCCGTCAGCGCGTCATGGCACAACACGACATCCACTCCCGCATTCGTGCTCGAGCACCGCCGCCGCCAGCCGTCGTTCCCCATCATCGATGGCCAGGGCCGGCCCGCCAGCCTCGTCGTCGTTCATGGCGCTAATGTCCATGTGCAGCTCTGGCCTTTCCTCCCGAGCTCCGAACATCGCTTGCAGAATAGCCTCAGAGCTTCCTCATCGTCTCTCGAGGTAACCAGCTCTACATCTGCAACCCGGTCATCCGCAGGCGTGCTCACCTACCGCAGCCTCAGAAGCAGTACAACACCATAGCCGGGTTCTACTGCCACCATTCAACTGGAGAATACAGGGTGCTCTGGGTCTCGCAGTCACATGACTCGTCCACATCCAGCTTATACGCCCTCACGGTGGGATCCGACAAGCCGAGGCACATCAGAGTCAGAATGCCGACAGCCTCATCGCCTTCTGCAGAACAGAAGCTACTCAACAAGCTGCGCTTTTCATCCGACTGTTCACCACCGGTCCACCACCGTGGCAGCCTGCACTGGCGCCATTGTAGTGGCAATGACATTATGGGAGGCGGCGGAGACATTATTATGTTCGACACAGAAGCAGAGTTATTCCCATGGATGCGCGGTCCCACCCAGCCATGTCAATGTAGGAAGTTGTTCGACATGGAGGGGACACTTGCTTTCTGGGGCGGCTCGACTCCCAGGTCCACTTCTATGGATGTCTGGGTGATGCAGGATTACGATGCTGAAATCTGGGCTTTCAAGTACCGGATCGACCTCTCAACCGTGGAGGCATCAATGCAACTTTATTCAACTTCTTTTGCAAAGAGAAGGATAAGGTCACTTGATTCTACGGTGCGATTGTTGAACGATGTGGCTGTGCTAAACAAGTGTGAGCTGCAGGTCATGTTCAATAAGAAGCATGTGTTGCGCTGCGATGTTGATGGCAAGTTCCTAGGTGTTGTGAACATTGGGAAGAGTCACTATTGCATGTTGCTTACTCACCACCGCCTACAGGAGAGCATCGTTCCGATTCCAGGTCATGATATGATGCAAGAAAAGCCGAGGAGCCTCTGTTCTCCACAGGGCATGTCTGAATGGTCATGACTCCTGGCTTTCCTTTTGACCTTAGCTCTTCCTTACTTGTTATGATGTCTTGACCACAGGGCATGTCATTTTGGATGTGACCGTTTGGTGCTTGTTATGATGTCTTGATCAATGATCATCTTGTTAATGCTCTGAACTATGGATATCTTTGGCGAGGTTGACATGCACAATTGGTCATGCTATGTTGTTGGAATGTTATTCTAGATCTCTTACATATGCCGTCTGTTTGATTCCAAATGTCCGGCATGCACATCTGTTCTTTGTGACAAAATGTTTTGCGTAGCTGTGCGTATTATCAGTGCTTCTATGATGTAAGAAATACTTGGTTCTTTAGCCATGTGTGTCGGGACTCGCGAGCACTGCTAGGGGGAGTTTTTTTTTTCTGTTGTTATTTTTTGTGTGTAGAAAGAAACTTGTGCTCTCCTGTAGCAAGATACTAGATATGATGGTCCTCTGTTCATCTTTTCTCCTTTAGAGCGACAGGGCAGACCTGAAGCACATATTGGTCCAGTTTGTAGTCAATCTGTAAAAATAATTGTTCACCACCGGTAGCCAGCCAAGTCTTTCAGGCTTCCAGCCATGAAATTGTTAGTCATCTGTTCATACACTCGCTCTGTTTTCACACAAGTACGCATTCAACTTTCACTCTCTCTACGAAGACTCAATGTTCCAGGATCGTACAATGGAAACATTTCAGTTCCCGCAAAAAAATTTTTGGAAACATTTCAGTATTGTTGACACTGACAACCATGGGCAGAATGAACACATCACAGATGCCACAGAAACGATGTCGGTGAACCATCAGCAGATTCTGATACCTAATTGAGGATACACCCAAGGAGGGAGGAAGCAAAACATGGCTCCCAATTCCAAAGGAGACCTTGCAAAAATGTCCGAAACATCCGGGGGAAATGGTCTCTATAAATTCCTATATCAACAGGTTAAATCCTGATAACTAGTCACTGGCCAGATACTTCAGCTCACAGCAAGCAAAGTTCTTGGTGAAGAGCACATGTACACAAGGAAGAAAGAATGGAAGGAAACAAATAGAAAATGCTAACAACATGGACAGAAAAAACACAGAGAGTTTCCCAATATCCACTGAAATAGATTGACCACCTGACGACGAACTTGTGCAATGCAAGGTATAAACAATGTTTATAAGCACCATCCAGATAGACGGGGTTTCCCTTCTGAACACAAATACGGCATCATGAACTGTGTTTCAGATCTGCAATATTGTTATCCTTACAAGTTATAGTATCTATGATAATACCGATAGTGGTAACGCACACATGCAATGTCATGGAGCAGTGAACGTAACGAGTTTTATCGTCGCTCGCAAAGAGACTAGCAAAAGGTATGATGTAAGTGTAACAGTTGTTGTTTACAAATGTGCGAGTTTTCTGCTGCCACGAGTTCAGGAATTTAGCAGTCAGGTTGATCTGGAGAAGGGCATGTACCTGTTACAGAAAATACAGACAAGATTCAGCTAGTAAACATTACCACAAGCAAGAGTGATAACTGTGTAACCTGTAAAGAGACCTAAACAAGAAGATGGATGTCGGCATATAGAAAGTAGACATGAATAGCACATGACTTTTATACATACGGTCGAGTTTTGATAAAACAAAAGGGGAACAAAGCAATGATGCTAGTTGTTGAAGAAAGACTGTAAACAACACAAACACAGTGGAATCAGAGGAAGATTTCCTATCTCTATGTGTTATGTAGATAGCTTTTTTGTTTAGCCAATAGAATTCACATTACAGAATTTCTTGGAATACTGCAATTTTTATGTAATCACAGAATCGAGTACACACGCAGAGGGAGATATGGAAGAATTATATCTCTAGATAAGGTAGTTTATGTGAGGTGTGAAACAAACAGATTTTAAAAGTATGATTAACTCATACAAGTCGAATACATACTAAGATATGTGCATTTAGACCACAAATTTCTGGATATTAGTCTGGAACCCATGATGCTTCTAAATCCAACTGAAACAAGTGTCTGGAATATCAAAGCCAACATGTATGACATTGTTGATGCCCACGGATTAAAAATGCCCATTGTACACAGCCAAGACCTTGTTCTACACAAAAGCAGTACTAATCAACCAAGCAAGTAAAATCGTCTGAAAGGGTAGGATCATCTAGGCTCTAGCGATCTCTTATCCGTTCTAGAGAACTGCATATGCCGTTTGGTAACCTGTAACCAACAATTAATATCCCTTGTAAATACTACACCTGTCGATTTTCATGGACAAACACTCATGAAAATTTACTGAACATGACCAACTCATATGTCAATTTGGAAACTGGAGAAGTGATTACCAATTCAGAGACGTAGCAGAGACAGTCTGAACTGAACCGTATGCTAAGCTGTCGTAGCTGGGATGTTGTAGCGACTGCGCATGCCATCGATAGCTCTGGCCACCGACTTTGCCATCTCAGGGAAGGTCACCTTGGACACTGAGCAGTGCGAACCAAGTTAGTACTAAACGATGCACCACCACTGCCTTAGTGGCTTGAAAACTGAAGTAAAATTCAGAAGAAGAAGGTGGATATCTGTGCTCGCTCGCTGCAGTACCACGAGACGAAGACGACTGCACCTCCGTCACGAACTCCTTGTACGATGCCTGGAATTATCCACACGGAGGATCGCAATCTCAGGGTCCAATCCAAATCCGCACGAAATTCAGAATACACGGCAGCACGCACGGCCAACGGGGTCGATCAAACATGGAATCGAACGAGGAACGGCACGGGCGTACCTTCATCTCCTCGGCGCGCCCGGAGATCCTCTCGTCCATCTTCTTACGCTCCTTCTCCGCCTCCTCGGCCAGCTTGAGGCAGCTCTGCGTCTGCATCTGAACGGCGCACACGGAAGGAAGGCGATGGATCACGTCACGTCACACGATCGATGCGCTAAGGATGGCAAAAGGGCTCGGCCGGGACGGGATCAGAGAGAGAGAGAGGGAGGTCACCTTGATGCGCTTGGAGATTCGGGAGTGGGAGGCCTCGAGGTCGCGGGCGGAGTCGCCGTGGAGCGCGTCGAGGCGGCGCTTGAGCGAGTCGAGGCTCGAGGCGGCGCGGCCCCTCAGGTCGGCGACGGTGGACACGGAGGCCGGCGTGGATGCGGCGAACGGGGAGAGGGGAGACCTGGCCTTGGGCGTCGCCGGCGAGGAGGGCGAGAGGAGGCCGCGGCCGACCGCGACGGGAGACCCGCCGCTGCGGGACGGCAACGTGGCGCTGGAGAGGGAGTCGGGGCTGGCCTTCGCCTTGGGCTTGGCCCTCGCCCTCGGCTTGGGCTTGGGGGCCGCTGCGGGCGCCTTCCTCATGGCTGCCTCTGCGTCCGCTTGGGTGGAGAAAGAAGAATGGTCTGCTTGAGATTTTGAATTTTGAACGCCAAGTAGTTCGGGGGAGGAAAGCTTTATAGACGTGTCAGAGCATCTCTTCTAGCAGGAGCGCTATCCCGCAGCCGGCCCATATATTTTTTGCGGGCGGGATAACGTATCCGGCCGTTTTCGGCCCAGATCAAGTCCGCTAAATTTACGTCGGCACGTAAACATTTTAAGAGTCGGCAGAATGCATTAATGAGACTATATTGGTGTTTAATACCAAAGGTAAAAAATCCTAGGATGCTCACTCAGTTTCCATCTCTTTATGTAATGTGTTATACAAAATTGCCTCCAAAGTAATTTCTAATAGGCTGAAGCTAGTTCCGCCAGAGATATATAATATTAGATGAGCAATCTGCGTTTGTTCCCGGCAGACTCATCACAGATAACATTATTGCAGCATATGAATGCCTTCATTTTGTGAAGAGGAACAAGGCAAAAAGAAACCGCTTTTGTGCATTAAAGTTGGACATGATGAAAGCATATGATAGGGTGGCACTGGTAGAAAAAGGGCCTGTTGTCCCGATTCGTAAGGGCCTTTTGTCCCGGTTCCTGAACCGGGACTAAAGGATCGGTACTAATGCCCTGTCCTTTTAGTCCCGGTTCAGTCCCTTTAGAACCGGGACTGATGGGCCTCCACGTGGCCTGTGCGCGGAGCCCAGGCAGGAGACCCTTTGGTCCCGGTTGGTGGCACCAACCAGGACCAATAGGAATCCACGCGTCAGCATTTCTGTGGCTGGGGTTTTTGTTTTTTTTAAAAGGGGGAGGGGTTTGGGGGTTTTGGGGGGTTAATTTAGGTGTTTCATATATTGTGTTAGCTAGCTATAATTAATAAAGAGAAGTGTCCTCTCTTATGTCCGTGCTTGGTCGACGCTACGTACTATACATACGTATAGAAATGACTAGACACGCTAGCTAGCTAGTAAGCAAACGAAGGAAACAGAAGATCGTCATGAACATATATGCATACAGAGAGAAGTGATATCGACCACCTCTCCTTCTCCGAGAGATTGGTCGAACAACAAGTTCTCGTATATCTATCCGACACTACCGGCTACATATATACAATAATTATCTCTTACAAATATAATCATACGGACTCATGGTCCACATAGTATTCTTCGTCTTCAGCGATCACGTGGTCAAGAAAGAATGCCGCCAATTCCTCTTGAATTGCTCGCATGCGAGCTGGTGCTAGGAGTTCATCCCGCTTCCGAAACATCTAATTTGAAGAAGGGGGTCAATACATATATATATGAATGAATGAAACTCAACACAAATGATGGTAATAAAATAAAATTGTGAATGTTGTTATTTACGTACTTCATATTGTTCGTCAGTGTAGCCCCGCTCACAGGTCGTGTGGCGGATGGACTCGCAAACGTAGTATCCACAGAAATCATTCCCTTGTTCCTGCCACAACCACTTTACAAGAAATAGAGGTCAATCAAACTGATAAGCAAGAATCTCAAATGGTATTGATGAAACTAGCGCTTGAAATCACTAGTAGATGCGCGGAACATGCTACTATAGTACTTACTTTCGGGTGTCTAAATTGCAGCTCCTTCGGCAGTCCCGGAGCTTTTCTGGTGAATTTTCTCCAAACCCTGCCGGACAAAGAAAACAATTACTTGATATATCAGGAAATGAACAAAGTTGCTGATATGGTGGATAATGATCGATTTAACTTACTTCTCGAGCATTTGAGTCATGTCTGCATAGTCCTGGGGATCTTTTCGTCTTGAGTCTAAGACGGTTACTAGTCCCTGCTCAAGCTTAATCTCTAGGAGAATATAGTGGTAACTGCACATGCATGCATAGCTCATCAATTACATTACTATAACCTTGACTAATATATAAGGGAAACCGAATACGCACAAGACAGTAACACTCACTTGAAGTTGTAAGGAAAGAGTATTATATCTTTGTTTTCATTTATTACCAATGATCGTAGCAAGTTGGCCTCGGTATCTGCGGCATGAAATTTAACCTGAGTTGCATCTATGAGATATGTGTTAATGAACCCAATATCATCGACTTGTCTTTTCTTCAATTTGGCGATCTTCAATCTGCTTAATATATTGAGGATGATTATAAATACATGCAATGAAAGAGCTGAGCTATATAGAGAGACTTAATGACAGAAGTAGTACTACTTACAGACAGTAGCAAGCGACCGTTGTTTTATCGAGGGCCAATTGATTGAAAAACTGAAAGAACTCCTCGAATGGAACAGGCAACCGTTCAATTCCAACGAGGTCATGCTCCTTTTTAACTTTCACATACAAAGTACTCCTCCCCCCAGAGTCTCTGCAGATTTTCAAGTACCAATCATGCAATCTTCGCATCATCGTTGATAGAGATCTTTCATCTTTGACGAGAGGCTTCCCATACTCATATCTTTGTATCTGCACCTCCATGAAATCATAATGTACATCGTCGGGCAGGTAATCGCCAAGATTGCTATAACTGGGCACCATCCTCGGATCATTAGCGACGTTGTCGCTAGGCACCTTGAGCGGGGGACACGATTGCTTCGCTTGTTCGCCGAGCTGGGCAATTTGTTTCCCAGCTCGTCGTTCTTTCAGCCTTTGATCACTGACAGTACTTCCCGACCGCTCCGCTTCGGCAAATTCCTTTCCAATAATGCGCTCATAGTTTCCTTTCAGCGGAGACTTGGGTGGTTTTGTCAGGGCAGCCAGAGTGCGCTTCGCTTTCACCGGATCTACCTTCTCCTCCGGAGGTGGATGTTTCTTTGCTTTCACCCCTTCAAAGTAGTTCCTCACTTCTTCTCGTGCGATCTCAGCGTTCTCCTCCGGGGTCCTCTCTTATGGTAACTTCTCTGGAGTCTTCAGAGAAGGACCAAATCTGTATTTCCTCCCGCCTCTGGCTGTACTGCTAGACGCCGGCAGAGCAGATGGAGCGGTTGTCTTCTTTACTTGCTTACGAGGCGGAGGAGAAGGACTACGACGCGCCGGAGCAGCCGGAGCGGCGGCAGGTCTCTTCCGCCCTTGCTGACAAGGCGGAGAAGGAGGAGGCTGGCTGCTCGGGCGCGTCGGCGCAGGCGGAGAAGGAGGCGGAGTGCCGCCACGCGCTGAAGAAGGAGCCGGTCGAGTGCCCTGATCGTCACTCGCCGGAGGAGGAGGCGGTGGAGGAGGCGGAGTGCCCTGACTCGCCGGAGGAGGAGGCGGTGGAGGAGGCGGAGTGCCCTGACTCGCCGGAGGAGGAGGCAGAGTGCCCTGACTTGCCAGAGGAGGAGGAGGAGGCGGAGGCGTCCAGTTCGGAAGGTTGATGAGCTCCTTCCGCCATAGGCATGGAGTCTTCAGAGCAGACCCCAGCCTAGTCTCCCCTTCACTGGTAGGGTGGTCAAGCTGGAGGTCCTCAAATCCCTCCGTTATTTCATCCACCATCACCCTAGCATATCCTTCTGGAATCGGCCGGCAGTGAAAAGTTGCGCCGGGTTCAGTAGGATAAACAGAGCCAACAGCCGCCTTAACCTTCAAATTCATCCATTGCGTCATAAGGTGGCAATTTTGAGACTCCGTGATAGCATCCACGGGATAGCTGGCAGGAGCCGTCAAGGCATGCTCCGGCTGAAGCAGCTCGGTGGAAGCCACGCTGCTTCTCCGTGAGATGGCGGGGTAGCTTCGGCAGTACGTTTGCTGCGATTTGCTTCTCGTTCCTCTATCGCTTGTACCCTTGCTTGCAGTGCCTGCATTTGGGTCTGCTGCACTTTTTTCCTCCTCTCATGGGATTTGTAACCGCCTGCGTCCAGAAACCCAACCTTCCACGGAATGGAGCCTGGCGTGCCTCGTGTCCGTCCAGGGTGCTCAGGATTCCCGAGGGCCATTGTGAGTGTCGTGGTTCTAACTCTGACAGTGATGTAGGGGGGTAAGTATGGAGAGGCTAGATCTCAGCTATTGGGAAGTTGTAAACACACCAAGATGTACGAGTTCAGGCCCTTCGCGGAGGAAGTAATAGCCCTACGTCTCGGTGCCCGGAGGCGGTCGATTGGATTACTGGCGTGTGAATAACTGGGGTGCGAACCCTTCATACTGAGGAGGGGGTGGCTTATATAGAGTTCGCCGGCCCCCTCCTGCCCTCAGTAATGCAGGGTTTAAGGTACATTTAAGGTTGGGCGTTACTGGTAACGCCCCTAATAAAGTGCTATGATGACCATAAAGACTACTTAACAGCTGACCGTTTGCCTGCGGAGTGACTGTGGGTCTCCTGGCGGTCGAGTGGTTGGCTTCATGGTTGAGTGATAGCTTTCTGGTCGAGTGTCTTGAGCCCGTCGATTGGGATACCTTTAAGTCGATTGAAAGGTGACTTCTCCTAGGGATGTCCTAGTGTAGGACTCTTTGGTCAGGTCCGTGTCCCTACCCTAGGTACATGTCTTCATCATTAGCCCCCGAATGGATCGAGGTTAGAGTGGGGAAAGAGTTGGAGATCTTTCCGACTGGTTCTTCGGGCTACGTGAGCGCCTCGTTTTGGGTCAATCGTCACGGATGACGTTGCCAACCTTTTTCAGTCGCCTTGATCCATTCTAGGCCTTTCGTCGAGTGAATTTCTTTGCTTGTGACATACCGAGCGCCGGCGCGATCGGGCTCTTCTGTTTTGACAAGTTGTTTTGTGGCCCGCGGATGTCGCGGGATTCGGATTTTGGGAAGCGCGCGGGACGGGAGCGGCCGCAGTAATCGGAAGCGATAAAGCGGAAGCTCCTCGATCCCCGCGTCGCCTTTTTCGCCACGTACTGCACGCGCGTCTGCTGCGGGATTTGACTGGATGGCCTGGGCCTACCAGTCAGCCACTCGGAAGCGGTCCCTTATAAATCGCCGGCTCGGGGTTTCCCAGCAGTGCGCTCTCTTCTCCTCCTTTCTTCTTCCTCTCTCCCTTCGCAAGTCCTTCCGCCACCTCTGTTCTCGCCCTAACGCAGCAGGCTCGTGCGAGACCTCGCCGGCGATGATGACGAAGGGCAAGACCTCCGCTCTGGAGCGCGCGAAGAAGGCGGCGGCGCAGGGGAAGGGAAGAAGATCGGCTCGGGGCGGATCCTCCTCTAGGACCGCTCTGCCCAAAGGTTGGATTCAGGGCGACTGGATGCCGTCGGTGCTCCGTCAAGAGGATCTCGATGACATGGTCGAGGGGGGAGTCATCCCCCACCAAGCCACGCGTCTTCCGGGGGGAGAGATCGAACCTCAACCCCGTGACGGTGAGTGCGTGCTCCTAGCCACCCACATCGACCGAGGGTTTTCTCTGCCGCCCCATCCCTTTTTCCGGAGTTTTCTGAACTTCTTCGGAGCGCAGCTCCATCACTTCACTCCCAACTCCATCGTCTACCTCGCCGCTTACATTTCTATGTGCGAGGCCTTCTTGGGTTGCCGCCCCCACTGGGGACTCTTCAAGCACATCTTTACCTGTCGCTCTCAATCGGTCAAGAAGGCCAAGTCGAGTGACGAGAGGATGCAGGTGATCCAGCTGTGCGGGGGTCTGGCGATCCAGGCGAGGGGAAAGAGTTGTTTTCCTTCCATCACTTTCCCGGAGTCAATCCGCGGTTGGCAGGCAACCTGGTTCTACTGTCAAGACCAGGCAACCCCAGGGCAGTCGACTGGACTTCCTCCATTCTCTCTCGACCGAGCTGAAAAGCCTGCTTCTCTGAAAGTGTCGCTGGAGGAAAGGGCCCAGGTCAAAGTGTTGGCGGGTCGAGTGGTTGAGCTCGTCCGTGAGGGTGTGACTGGCATGGACCTGCTGGAGGTCTTCCTCCGGAGGCGTATCCAACCGCTCCAGGCCCGTGACCACCCGATGTGGCTGTAAGCGGGCCTTGACGACACCACTCGGGTCCACCCGGAGGAGGTCACCGACGAGATGCTGGAGGGGTGGCTGTCGAGCATTACGGGGAACAAAGACAACCCCCGAGGAGCCAGGAGGGTGGTTCCACTCGACAATTCGTATGAGGTGGACCAGGTATGTCTTTATGTTCCCGACTAAAATCTTGTTTTCTGCATTGGTCTTCTTTGAGTTGGTCGATTGACTTTCGTCTTGTCTATTGTCTTCCAGGCGACCACGGAGATGTACTCGACGCCCAACGGGGCTCAGGAGCCAACTGAGGAAGGGGAGGCGAGCGGAGGTGAGAGTGGGGACGACCAAGGCGAGTGGGAGTCCAACGGGGAAGGAGAGGGAGACGACGACGTCGACTCCAGCGAAGAGGAGGAGGAGGAGGTTGAACCCCCTCGCCCAGAGGGGCGGTCCAAGCACGCACACGACCCAGTGCGGGAACGTGGTAAGGCGACTGATTCTGTTGGGCAGTCGTCGAAACGCCCTCGGACCTCTTCTCCTACGCCGATTGGGAAGGTTCCCAAGCACCCACGCACGACGCTGTCCAAGCCGCCCAAGGCTCTGCCCAAGATGAAGATAGCTGTCCCTACCATTTCCGGGTAATAATAAAACTTGCTTTCCTTCGTCGACCATGGACAGATCCTTGGTCGATTCATTGAGCCAACTGACTGACTTTCGAGATTTGCAGCGCTGCTACTTCTGAGGTCTCCGCCAAGGACGGTGACCAAGAGATGGAGGATGCTGTTACCTCCAACCCTGGTACGGTTACTGACGTTCTGCTTTGAGTCGACTGATCATTTATTGCAACCCTGGTCGATTGAACCTTTCCTTTGTAGCCCCTCCTCATGTTATCGACCTCCCGGATGACGATGACAACGGTCCGTTGAGAGTGAGGAGGCACAAGAGGGCGTCGGCTGACAAGACCCCCCAATCCGCTCCGGCGTCCGAGGCCGAGGCTCGGGATGGTGGTGACACCACTCGGGCTTCAGTGACCTTCGCCGTTCCTCTGGCAAGTGCGTGGCCCTCGTCGTCGACTGCGGATCCGTCTTCGCTTTTTGCCACATACCCCGTCCCTGAGGACCAAGCGGCTGCTGCAAAGGAGGCTATACGCCAGGCGGGGATCATGATGGAGCAAGTGAAGATGGCTCGGGAGGCCAGCCAAGCAGCCTATGACGCGAGTTCGGCTCTTCAGAGCAACGTCCAGGTCAGTCGACTCAACACTTGGTCTGTTATGATATGCTGTTTGGAGAGTCTCTTTTCCGAAGATCTTTGTATCTGTACACCCACTGGGTGTGTCTGCCAATCCTTGGACAAGTGGGGGCACGCTAAGTGCACCCACTGGGTGTAGTCCCCGAGACTACGGTGGACTGCTGGCAGTCGACTGTAGTCTTTACATTGTGTTGCTGTAGCTGTATTTCTTCACTCGGTTTGGTTGGGCCAGGTCGAGTGGAACTTTTTTTTGGTCAAACCAGTGGGGGCACGCTGAGTGCACCCACTGGGTGTAGTCCCCGAGACTACTGTCGAATGTTTTTGATTCGGCTGTGGTCTTAGAAACATCGTCATTGTCCCTTAGTTACTTGGAAGCAACTTATCTTGGACATCTGTCGACTGATTTGCTTTTACAGAAATCCTGCGAACTCGTAGCTCGCTATACTGAGTTGGAGAAGCAGAAGATTCAACTGAACCTTGATCTGGATCTGGCCAGAACAGAGCTGCAGAAGGTCAGAGACGGCGCCGCAGGTAAGACGACTTTGTCGATTGGTTAGTCTTTGGGCTTGAGTACCCTTTTGTTATTTCCGATTCAATCATCATTTCTTCACAGAAAAACTGAACGAAGCTCTGGCGAAGAAGGATCGGGACTTGACTGTTGCCCGTAAGGAGGCTGATGACAAGACCGCTCTGGCCGCACAGAAGCTGGCTTCGGTCGACCACTTAGAAGAAGAGAATACCAAGCTAAAGACCGCTCTGAATGAAGCCAACAGGGAGTGTTCACGTTGGAAGAAGGAGAACCTCACCCTGAGCGAGAAGCTGGAAGGCATCGCTCGCAGGAGGGACGACCTGGAGAGCTACTTGGGGAGCCTCGCCAAGAAGTTGTACCTTAAGCTTGAAGGTGCACATTCAGTTCCGACTGGTTTTTGTGTCGACTCAGTCTATGAAAATTGACTTATCCTTGGATCGTGTATGCAGAGCTTTGCCAGAATTTTGAAGAGGAGACCAGTCGAGTGGAGCCAAGCTTGGACCCTGTTAACTCTCTTGTGAAGGACGAGGCTGCAATGAACGTGCTCCGTCTGGAGTCTCGTACTGCCAGCGTCATTGACTATCTGGCTCGGCTGAAAGTGGCGATGTCGCGGATCGACACATCACTCTGGCCTGGGACGACGCTTCAGAACGACCTCGAGTCTCTGATGGCTCGACTTAACGAAGTCCCAGGTCGAGTGGCGGAATGGAAGAAATCTTTTGCTAGATGTGGTGCTGATGTCGCTCTGTCTCTGGTCCGCGTCCATTGCAAGGAGGCGCGAGAAGAAAAGCTGGCGGCCATCCAAGTTGCCAATACCAGGAAGCACAGCTTTCAAGACTTCATGGAGACCTTCATCGCTGCTGCCACCCGCATTGCCGACGGGATCGACTTGGATGAGTTCGTCGCCCCTTCCAGTCCTCCTCCCGAGGAGTGAAAAACTTTGAATTTACCTCGGGATGCCGAGTGGATTTGTAACCGTTTAAACTCCGCCGAGCCGAGGGCTCGAGTACTTTGAGGTCTGGGACCTTTTGGGCTTTTTCTGAACTTGATTTCTCGTTGGATATCTTCACGGTTTGATTCGTCGAGTGGAACTTGATCTTCACTCGGAATAATGTTGTATTTGCGACACAGCTCCGAGGGAGAAGGTAGCGGTCGACTCGCGGATTGGGTCGAGTCTTGTACTTAGGCGAGCACTGGGCTGTAGCTAAGCCTCCGAGTGAGAGGTTTACTCTCCACTCGGTAGGATTTTTAAACACTTAGGCGAGCACTGGGCTGCAGCTAAGCCCCCGAGTGGGAGGTTTGCTCTCCACTCGGTAGGATTTTTAAACACTTAGGCGAGCACTAGGCTGCAGCTAAGCCCCCGAGTGGGAGGTTTGCTCTCCACTCGGTAGGATTTTTTCAAACTTAGGCGAGTGCCGGACTGCAGCTAAGTCTCTAGGTGAGAGAACTTAGGCGAGTGCTGGACTGCAGCTAAGCCCCCGAGTGGGAGGATCGCTCTCCACTCGGTAGGATTTTTTCAAACTTAGGCGAGTGCCGGACCACAGCTAAGTCTCTAAGTGAGAGAACTTAGGTGAGTGCTGGACTGCAGCTAAGCCTCCGAGTGGGAGGATCGCTCTCCACTCGGTAGGATTTTTTCAAACTTAGGCGAGTGCCGGACTGCAGCTAAGTCTCTAAGTGAGAGAACTTAGGCGAGTGCTGGATTGCAGCTAAGCCCCCGAGTGGGAGGATCGCTCTCCACTCGGTAGGATTTTTAAACACTTAGGCGAGCACTGGGCTGCAGCTAAGCCCCCGAGTGGGAGGTTTGCTCTCCACTCGGTAGGATTTTTTTCAATACTTAGGCGAGCACTGGGCTGCAGCTAAGCCCCCGAGTGGGAGGTTTGCTCTCCACTCGGTAGGATTTTTTCAAACTTAGGCGAAACGGATTCGCAGCTAAGTCACCCACTGGGGGATTTCGTATGTAAACAAAAGTGACAACAATTAATGGAACACTCTTGCCTTTGATAAAAACGAACTGCAGGAATTTTTCTTATTACATCTCGTCCAAGGGAGAGCTCAAGTGTAAAAGGGGCGGAGTAGTTCCGCATTCCAAGCTCGTGGCTCGTCGATCTGGCGATCAACATTGTAGAGGTGATACGCTCCATTGTGGAGGACTCTGGTGATGATGAAGGGGCCTTCCCAAGTAGGAGCAAGCTTGTGTGGTTTCTGTTGATCCACTCGGAGGACCAAATCTCCTTCTTGGAAGGCTCGACTCTTCACATTCCGGGCATGGAATCGACACAAGTCTTGCTGATAAATGGTCGATCTGATCATGGCCATCTCCCTCTCTTCTTCTAGGAGGTCGACTGCGTCTTGCCGGGCCTGTTCTGCTTCATCTTCGGTGTAAAGCTCGACTCGGGGCGCGTTGTGAAGAAGATCACTTGGCAGAACCGCTTCGGCTCCATAAACCAGAAAGAATGGAGTTCTTCCAGTCGACCGGTTAGGGGTGGTCCTCAATCCCCACAGAACTGACGGAAGCTCGTCGACCCAAGCACCTGCTGCGTGCTTGAGATCACGCATCAGCCGAGGCTTCAGTCCTTTGAGAATCAGACCATTTGCTCTTTCAGCTTGTCCATTCGACTGAGGATGCGCGATCGACGCGTAGTCCACTCGTGTGCCTTGAGAGGCGCAAAAAGCTCTGAACTTGTCTGAATCGAAGTTTGACCCATTGTCAGTGATGATGCTATGCGGGACCCCATACCTGAATATCAACTCTCTGATGAAACCGATAGCAGTGCTAGCATCAAGATTTTTGATAGGCTTGGCTTCAATCCATTTGGTGAACTTGTCGACTGCCACAAGCACATGCGTGAATCCGCTCCTGCCTGTTCTCAGTGGACCAACCATGTCCAGTCCCCAGACAGCAAAGGGCCAGATGAGTGGAATGGTCTTCAGGGCTGATGCAGGCTTGTGTGACATGTTGGAGTAGAACTGGCAGCCTCCACACTTGTCGACTATCTCTTTTGCCATCTTATTTGCTCTAGGCCAGTAAAATCCCGCTCGGTATGCTTTAGCCACAATGGTCCGAGAGGACGCATGGTGGCCACAGGTCCCCGAGTGGATATCATCAAGGATTATCCGACCTTCTTCTGGTGTTATGCACTTCTGAACAATTCGAGTCGCGCTTTCCCTATACAACTGCCCCTTTATGACTGTGAAGGCCTTGGATCGGCGGACGATCTGTTGAGCCTCTTCCTCGTCCTCTGGGAGCTCTTTCCTTAGGATATACGCAATGTACGGTATCGTCCAGTCGGGAGTGATTGCCAAGACTTCCATGATTAGGTCGACCACAACAGGAACTTCGACTTCAGTCGGATCTGTGGCACTTTTCGGTTGTGGGGCTTCTTCTGTGAAAGGATCCTCCTGGACTGACGGCGAGCGGATGTGCTCCAAAAACACATTGCTGGGAATGGCTTCTCTCTTGGAGCCTATCTTTGCCAGATCATCAGCTGCTTGATTTTTCAGTCAGGGGATGTGATGAAGCTCTAACCCCTCGAATTTCTTTTCTAGCTTTCTCACTGCATTGCAATAACCAGTCATAGCTGGACTTCTGACGTCCCGCTCCTTCATCACCTGATTAACCACCAAATCTGAGTCGCCATAGACCATGAGGCGACGGACGCCGAGTGAAATGGCCATGCGCAACCCATACAAAAGTGCTTCATACTCTGCTTCATTATTGGAGGAATCGAAGTGAATCTGGAGAACATATCTGAGCTTATCTCCTCGGGGGGAGACTAGAACTACCCCAGCACCGGAACCATTCAGCATCTTAGATCCATCGAAGAACATGGTCCAGTGCTCCGAGTGAACTTGAGTCGGAAGTTGCTGTTCAATCCACTCGGCGATGAAATCTGCGATTGCTTGGGACTTGATAGCCTTCTTTGCTTCAAACTTGATATCTAAGGGAAGGAGTTCAATCGCCCACTTGGCCACTCGACCAGTTGCATCTCTGTTATGCAGAATCTCTGACAGTGGGGCGTCGCTGACGACTGTAATGGAGTGGTCAGAGAAGTAATGTGCAACCTTCTTCGTGGTCATGTAAATCCCATATACAAGCTTCTGGTAGTGAGGGTATCTTTGTTTTGAAGGGGTCAAAACTTCGGACAGATAATAGACTGGGCGCTGAACTCTGAAGGCCTTTCCTTCTTCTTCCCGCTCGACCGTAAGTACTGTGCTGACAACTTGTCCTGTGGCTGCAATGTAAAGCAGCAGAGGCTCTTTGCTGATTGGGGCAGCAAGCACCGGCTGGGTGGAGAGCAGAGCTTTGAGCTCTGCAAATGCTGCGTCAGCTTCTGGAGTCCACTCGAACTTGTCAGACTTCTTCATCAGCCGGTAAAGGGGCAACGCCTTTTCACCGAGACGAGAAATGAATCGACTTAGAGCAGCCAAGCAGCCTGTAAGCTTTCGGACATCGTGCACGCGTACAGGACGCTTCATCCGGAGTATGGTGCCAACTTTTTCAGGATTGGCATCGATTCCCCGTTCGGAAACAAGATAACCGAGTAACTTTCCACCTGGAACTCCGAACGTGCACTTTGATGGATTGAGCTTGATATCATACCTCCTGAGGTTGGCAAAGGTTTCAGCGAGGTCAGCCCGCATGTCGGAACCTTTCCGTGACTTGACCAGAATATCATCCATGTATGCCTCCACATTCCGACTGATTTGAGTGAGTAGACACTTCTGAATCATTCTCATGAACGTGGCTCCGGCGTTCTTGAGGCCGAACGGCATGGTGACGTAACAGAAGCATCCGAATGGAGTGATGAAAGCTGTTTTGATCTCGTCGGGTCCATACAGACGGATCTGATGGTACCCGGAATAGGCATCTAGAAAAGACAATCTCTCACATCCCGCAGTCGAGTCGACTATCTGGTCGATGCGAGGGAGAGGGAAATGATCTTTCGGGCAGGCCCGATTGATATGTTTGAAATCAATGCACATGCGAAGTGACTTGTCCTTCTTGGGGACCATGACGACATTGGCGAGCCACTCGGAGTGGTAAATCTCTCGGATGAACTCCGCTGCTAAGAGCCGAGCCACCTCCTCGCCAATGGCTTTCCTCTTCTGGACGGCGGACCGTCGAAGATGTTCTTTCACAGGCTTGAACTTCGGGTCGACTCGTAGACGGTGCTCAGCCAGCCCCCTGGGAACTCCAGGCATGTCAGAAGGCTTCCATGCGAAGACGTCCCAGTTCTCACGGAGGAACTGGATGAGCGCTTCTTCCTATTTGGAGTCGAGCGTCGTCGAGATGTGAGTCGGAGCATGTCGGGGTCGGTCGGGTGAATGCTGGCTTTAGTTTCACCGGACGACTGAAAAGCTGATTCTGAAGCAGGCTTCTTGGCTGCAGCAATTCACTCGGATCAGCAGTCTTCTGGTACTCTTGCAGCTCGACACTGCGCATCTGAGCATCAGCGATCTTTGATCCTTTCTGAAAACACTCTTCTGCTTCTTCCGATTGCCTGTAACAGTGATCACACCTTTGGGCCAGGCATCTTCAATTTGAGATACACGTAACATGGTCGAGCCATGAAGCGTGCGTAAGCTGGCCTGCCCAAAATGGCATGATAAGCACTTTGGAAGTCCACAACCTCGAATGTCAACTTTTCCTTGCGGTAATTCTTTGAATCACCGAAAACCACATCAAGAGCAATCTGGCCGAGTGATTCGGCTTTCTTGCCAGGAATGACTCCGTGGAAGCTCATGTTACTGGTACTAGTCTGGACATCGGAATGCCCATTCCTTTCAAAGTTTCGGCGTACAGTATGTTCAGGCCACTGCCACCATCCATCAAGACTTTGGTCAGTCGAGTGCCTTCGACAATTGGATCGACCACCAACGCTTGCCTCCCAGGGGTGGCAATGTGCGTAGGGTGATCAGACTGGTCGAACGTGATGGCAGTCTGAGACCACTTCAGATAACTGGGTGTTGCCGGAGCAACCATATTCACCTCACGGTTAATGACTTTCAGTCGACTTTTGCTTTCGACATCAGCAAAAATCATCAGGGTGGAATTGATTTGGGGGTATCCATCGTGCTATCTTCCTTGTCCTCGACTCTGTCTGACTCTTTTTCCTTATCCTTGGACTGTTTGCCTTGAAACTGCTGGATTAGGAGCCGGCACTGTCGAGTGGTATGCTTTGGGTAAATAAAATTACCCTCTTCATCTTTCTTGGTGTGGATGTGACATGGCAGATCCAAAACATCGTTTCCATCCTGATCCTTGACTTTCTTGGGCTTCCAGGTGCCCTTGGGTTTTCCCTTGAAGTTTCCCTGGGCTACGGCCAGGGCCTCCCCAGGAGCGGCTGGCTCGGCCTTCCGCTTCTGTTTCCGACTGGAGTTTCCTCCGGTTTCTTGGGCGACTGCCTTGTGCTTGCCACTCCGGAGTCGGTCCTCGTCTTCACCATTAGCGTACTTGGTGGCAATCTCCATCATCCGATTCAGAGACATCTCTCCAGTTCGACCGAACTTCAGATTCAACTCTCTGTATTTAACGCCTTCCTTGAAGGCACAAACTGCTTGATGGTCTGGCACATTCTCAACCGAGTGATGCAGTGTGATCCACCTCTGGATGTATTCCCTCAGGTTTCATTCGGCTTCTGCACGCAAGACCGCAACTCTGTAAGGCCTGCAGGTCGCTTGCATGTTCCTTCAAAGGTTGTGATAAACACTCGGGAGAGGTCCTCCCAAGTGTAAATGCTGCTGGGTGCCAACTGATTTAGCCACGCTCTGGCTGAGCCCTCTAACATGAGAGGCAAATGCTTCATGGCCACCTCATCATTGCCACCGCCAATCTGTACAGCCACTCGGTAATCTTCGAGCCAAGTGTCAGGCTTAGATTCACCGGTGAACTTGCTGATTCCAGTCGCCAGCCTGAAATTGGGAGGAATCACTGCGGCTCTGATGGCTCGACTGAAACACTCTGGCCCTGAAGCATGTACTCTGCTGCTGGCGGGCGCATCTCTGTTCTGGCCTTCCCGATGAGCCCTGTTCCTGTCAACCAAGCCTTGAACGAGGACAGATCTCGCGTCAAAGCCTGGGTCCCTGGGGTCGACGGAATCCTCTGCCCAACGCTATGAGGGCGCCTGTCATCTCGATGTCGAGGCGCATATGACCCACTCCTCGGGGGAGGGGTTGGCACTCGACGTCGATCATCACGATCGGATCGGTGATCATACTGCTCATTCCTTCTGTACTGATCATGCCGGTCGCCACGTCCCTCACGCCTCGGGGGCGACCGCGGGCTGTGAGCCGACTGGACTGTATCGTTGCAACGGATCGACTGTGGATCCTGTTCCGCGACTGAGAAACAGCGGAATTCTGGTTTCCCGCCGCCCGGAGCAACGCTCTGATCTGCAACAAGCCCCTGCCAGCCTCCGACTGGGAGGGCTGAATTGATTCTGCTATACGGGCCGCAGCGGCCAAATTCTGAACTGGGGTTCGATATACCTGCGTCGGCGGGAAGAGCTGGCGTCGACTAGACTCGGGAGCCCGCTGACGCGCTCGCTCGTCGAGTGCTCGCTGGAGATTCTCCAGTCGAGTGCGCTCGGCCAAATTAGCAACGCGCGTCCTCCAAGGCCCGGGCCTCGGGGGACTCTCCGACGATAGGGTGCGGAGGGCGTCCGTGTTCCGGCGGCGAAGCTCCTCTCGCTGTGATGACGTGAGAGGTTCGGGGAGATACTCATCGTGGGGATGCGACGGGTCGCCCCCACCCGCGCCTCCATC
Source organism: Triticum urartu (assembly GCF_003073215.2). NCBI lineage: Eukaryota > Viridiplantae > Streptophyta > Magnoliopsida > Poales > Poaceae > Triticum > Triticum urartu. The sequence goes on along the minus strand of NC_053022.1, from coordinate 506,171,498 downwards.
AGCGCGAGGGAAACCGGGAGGACTGTGCGTTCCATCGACCGCCAGGATCTCAGCCGCTGGGTCGCTGCTGTCGCACTCGGATGCGGTCTCCGCGGAGCCAGTCGACAGGTCGAACAGGCCGCAGAGGGATTCGTCGGGCTCGATTGCCGCGACTTGCGGGTGGCCGACTGGCGAGCCACGGCATGCCTCACCCACCTCTGAAGTCTCGACCCCGGAGCGCTTGCGCCGGTGGGAGACAGAGCGGGGAGACGATACGGGGGCCGACCGATACTGGGTCGACGGCTGCCGCAGGAGGACGCCACGACAATGCGCGGAAATGCGTCGCACCGCGGACGGGAGCGCGTCGACATGTCGAGTGGCGCCTCCTGAAGCCAGGCGGAGTCGTCGGCGATGAACGTGAGCGCGCCGAGACGGATCTCGCGGCCCTCCACCAAAACTCCGCACGAAACCATGATCAAAGGGATCGGAAAAATCGCAACTTCTCCAATCAGGCGCTAAGATTCCTGCCCCACGGTGGGCGCCAACTGTCGTGGTTCTAACTCTGACAGTGATGTAGGGGGGTATGTATGGAGAGGCTAGATCTCAGCTATTGGGAAGTTGTAAACACACCAAGATGTACGAGTTCAGGCCCTTCGCGGAGGAAGTAACAGCCCTACGTCTCGGTGCCCGGAGGCGGTCGATTGGATTACTGGCGTGTGAATAACTGGGGTGCGAACCCTTCATACTGAGGAGGGGGGTGGCTTATATAGAGTTCGCCGGCCCCCTCCTGCCCTCAGTAATGCAGGGTTTAAGGTACATTTAAGGTTGGGCGTTACTGGTAACGCCCCTAATAAAGTGCTATGATGACCATAAAGACTACTTAACAGCTGACCGTTTGCCTGCGGAGTGACTGTAGGGTCTCCTGGCGGTCGAGTGGTTGGCTTCATGGTCGAGTGATAGCTTTCTGGTCGAGTGTCTTGATCCGTCGAGTGGGATACCTTTAAGTCGATTGAAAGGTGACTTCTCCTAGGGATGTCCTAGGGTAGGACTCTTTGGTCAGGTCCGTGTCCCTACCCTAGGTACATGTCTTCATCAGTGAGCTCGTCGTTCTCTGTGTCTGGAAAGAACGTCCCTTGCTGCGCTGCTTCGATATACTGCTGAAGCTTCCTGACTGGTATGTCCATTTGATCGTTCATCCAAATGCACTTCCCTGTTACAGGGTCCAAGGTTCCGCGAGCCCCGAAGAACCAAGTCCGGCTACGGTCTGGCCAGTTAATTGTCTCTAGTTCGATCCCTTTATCAACCAGATCATTCTCAGTCTTGTTGGGGAACGTAGCAGAAATTCAAAATTTTCTACGCATCACCAAGATCAATCTATGGAGTAATCTAGCAACGAGGGGAAGGAGAGTGCATCTACATACCCTTGTAGATCGCTAAGCGGAAGCATTCAAGTGAACGGGGTTGATGGAGTCGTACTCGTCGTGATCCAAATCACCGATGATCCTAGTGCCGAACGAACGACACCTCCGTGTTCAACACACGTACAGCCCGGTGACGTCTCCTACGCCTTGATCCAGCAAGGGGAGAAGGAGAGGTTGGGGAAGACTCCATCCAGCAGCAGCACGACGGCGTGGTGGTGGTGGAGGAGCGTGGTACTCCAGCAGGGCTTCGCCAAGCACCGCAAGAGACGAGGAGGGAGAAGGTAGGGCTGCGCCAGGGAAGAGGTCAAAACTCATATGTTGGCAGCCCCAAAGACCTCAACTATATATAGGGGAGAGGGAGGGGGCTGCGCCCCCTCTAGGGTTCCCACCCCAAGGGGTGCGGCAGCCCCAAAGCCCATCTGGGCGGCGACCAAGGGGGGGAAGAGGGGGAGACTTGCCCCCCAAGTAAGGTGGAGGCGCCCCCTCCCTAAACCCTAGGCGCCTTGGGCCCTTGTGGGGGGCGCACCAGCCCATTTGGGGCTGGTCCCCTCCCACACTTGGCCCATGCTGCCCTCTGGGGCCGGTGGCCCCACTTGGTGGACCCCCGGGACCCTCTCGGTGGTCCCGGTACATTACCGATAGCAACCGAAAACTTTCCGGTGACAAAACAGGACTTCCCATATATATCTTACGTCCGGACCATTCCGGAACTCCTCGTGATGTCCGGGATCTCATTCGGGACTCCCGAACAACATTCGGTAACCACGTATCTCTAAACCCTATAACCCTAGCGTCATCGAACCTTAAGTGTGTAGACCCTACGGGTTCGGGAAACATGCAGACATGACCGAGCATACTCTCCGGTCAATAACCAACAGCGGGATCTGGAATACCCATGTTGGCTCCCACATGTTCCAACGATGATCTCATCGGATGAACCACGATGTCACGGATCCAATCCAATCCCGTATACAATTCCCTTTGTCTAGCAGTATGATACTTGCCCGAGAATCGATCGTCGATATCCCGATACCTTGTTCAATCTCGTTACTAGCAAGTCTCTTTACTCGTTCCGTAACACATCATTCCGTGATCAACTCCTTGGTCACATTGTTCACATTATGATGATGTCCTACCATGTGGGCCCAGAGATACCTCTCCGTTACACGGAGTGAAAAATCGCAGTCTCGATTCGTGCCAACCCAACAGATACTTTCGGAGATACCTGTAGTGTACCTTTATAGCCACCCAGTTACGTTGTGACGTTTGGCACCCAAAGCACTCCTACGGTATCCGGGAGTTGCACAATCTCATGGTCTAAGGAAATGATACTTGACATTAGAAAAGCTTTAGCATACGAACTACATGATCTTGTGCTAGGCTTAGGATTGGGTCTTGTCCATCACATCATTCTCCTAATGATGTGATCCCGTTATCAACGACATCCAATGTCCATGGTCAGGAAACCGTAACCATCTATTGATCAACGAGCTAGTCAACTAGAGGCTTACTAGGGACATGGTGTTGTCTATGTATCCACACATGTATCTGAGTTTCCTATCAATACAATTCTAGCATGGATAATAAACGATTATCATGAACAAGGAAATATAATAATAACCAATTTATTATTGCCTCTAGGGCATATTTCCAACAGTCTCCCACTTGCACTAGAGTCAATAATCCAGTTCACATGATATGTGATTAACACTCAAGGTCACATCCCCATGTGACTAACACCCAAAGAGTTCTGGGTTTGATCATGTTATGCTTGTGAGAGAGGTTTCAGTCAACGGGTCTGCAACATTCAGATCCGTATGTACTTCGCAAATTTCTATGTCATCTTGTAGATGCAACTACTACGCTACATTTGGAGCCATTTCAAATAACTGTTCTACTTGGAGCTATTCTAAATTGTTGCTCCATTATACGTATCCGGTATCTCTACTCAGAGCTATCCGGATAGGTGTTAAGCTTGCATCGACGTAACTCTTTACGTCGAACTCTTTATCACCTCCATAACCGAGAAACATATCCTTATTCCTCTAAGGATAATTTAGACCGCTATCTGGTGATCTACTCCTAGATCACCTTTGTACCCTCTTGCCAAATATGTGGCAAGGCACACATCAGGTGTGGTACTCAGCATGGCATACCGTATGGAGCCTATGACAAAAGCATAGGGGACGACCTTCGTCCTTCCTCTTTCTTCTGCCGTGGTCGAGCTTTAAGTCTTAACTTCATACCTTACAACTCAGGCAAGAACTCCTTCTTTGACTGATCCATCTTGAACACCTTCAAGATCATGTCAAGGTATGTGCTCATTTGAAAGTACCATTAAGCGTTTTGATCTATCCTTATAGATCTTGATGCTCAATGTTCAAGTAGCTTAATCCAGGCTTTCCATTGAAAAACACTTTCCAAATAACCCTATATGCTTTCCAGAAATTCTACGTCATTTCTTTCTATGTCAACAACATATACTCATCAGAAATTCTATAGTGCTCCCACTCACTTCTTTGGAAATACAAGTTTCTCATAAACTTTGTATAAACCCAAAATCTTTGATCATCTCATCAAACATACATTCCAACTCCGAGATGCTTACTCCAGTCCTTAGAAGGATTGCTGGAGCTTTGCATACTTGTTAGCATCTTTCAGGATTGACAAAACCTTCCGGTTGTATCACATACAACCTTTCCTCAAGAAAATGTCGAGAAACAATGTTTTGACATCCTATCTGCAAGATTTCAATAAATAAATGCAGTAATCGCTAATATAATTCCAACAGACTCTTAGCATCGCTGACAAGTGAGAAAGTCTCATCGTAGTCAACTCCTTGAACTTGTCGGAAAACATCTTAAGGACAAGTCGAGCTTTCCTTAATGGTGATACTTACCATCATTGTCCCGTCTTCTTTTAAAAATCCATATGTACCTAACAGCTTACGACCATCAAGTAGTTCTTCCAAAGTCTACACTTTGTTTTCATATATGGATCCTCTCTCAGATTTTATGGCCTCGAGCCATTCTTGGAATCCGGGCCCCCCATCGCTTCTCCATAGCTCGTAGGTTCATTGTTGTCTAGCAACATGACTTCCAAGATAGGATTACGTACCACTCTGAAGTAGTACGCATCCTTGTCATCCTACGAGGTTTTGGTAGTGACTTGATCCGAAGTTTCATGATCACTATCATAAGCTTCCACTTCAATAGGTGGTGCCACAGGAACAACTCCTTGTGCCCTACTATACACTAGTTGAAGTGACGGTTCAATAACCTCATCAAGTCTCCACCTCCCACTCAATTCTTTCGAGAGAATCTTTTCCTCGAGAAAGGACCCGATTCAAGAAAAAATTCTTATTGCTTTCGGATCTGAGACAGGAGGTATACCCAACTGTTTTTGGGTGTCCTATGAAGATGCATTTATCCGCTTTGGGTTCGAGCTTATCAGCCTGAAACTTTTTCACATAAGCGTCGTAGCCCCAAACTTTTAAGAAATGACAGCTTAGGTTTCTCTAAACCATAGTTCATACGGTGTCATCTCATCGGAATTACGTGGTGCCCTATTTAAAGTGAATGTGGTTGTCTCTAATGCCTAACCCATAAACTATCGTGGTAATTCGATAAGAGACATCATGGTATGCATCATATCCAATAGGGTGCAGTTATGATGTTCGGACACACCATCATACTATGGTGTTTCAGGCTGTATTAGTTGTGAAACAATTTCCACAATGTCTTAATTCTGTGCCAAACTCGTAATTCAGATATTCATCTCTATGATCATATCATAGATATTTTCTTGTCATGACGATCTCTCACCTTCACCCTGAAATTACTCGAACCTTTCAATAATTCAGACTCGTGATTCATCAAGTAAATATACTCAACATCTACTCAAATCATCTGTGAAGTAAGAACATAACGATATCCACTACACGCCTCAGCACTCATTGGACTGCACACATCAAAATGTATTACTTCCAACAAGTTGCTTTCTAGTTCCATTTTACTGAAAATGAGGATTTCAGTCATCTTGCCCATGTGGTATGATTTGCATGTCTCAAGTGATTCAAAATCAAGTGAGTCCAAACGGTCCATTTGCATGGAGTTTCTTCATGCATATACACCAATAGACATGGTTCGCATGTCTCAAACTTTTCAAAAACGAGTGAGCCCAAAGATCCATCAACATGGAGCTTCTTCATGCGTTTTATACCGATATGACTTACGTGGCAGTGCCACAAGTAGGTGGTACTATCATTACTATCTTATATCTTTTGGCATGAACATGTGTATCACTACGATCGAGATTCAATAAACCATTCATTTTAGGTGCAAGACCATTGAAGGTATTATTCAAATAAACAGAGTAACCATTATTCTCCTTAAATGAATAACCGTATTGCGATAGACATAATCCAATCATGTCTATGCTCAATGCAAACACCAATCTCGATGGTAGAGGGAGCGTGCGATGCTTGATCACATCAAGCTTGGGAAAAACTTCCAACACATATCGCCAGCTCACCTTTAGCTAGTCTCCGTTTACTCCGCAGCCTTTTATTTCGAGTTTACTAACACTTAGCAACCGAACCGGTATCTAATACCATGGTGCTAACTAGGAGTACTAGGAAAGTACACATTAACACAATGTATATCCAATATACTTCTATCGACCTTGCCAGCCTTCTCATCTACCAAGTATCTAGGGTAATTCTGCTCCAGTGGCTGTTCCCCTTATTACAGAAGCACTTAGTCTCGGGTTTGGGTTCAACCTTGGGTTTCTTCACTAGAGCAGCAGCTGATTTGCCGTTTCATGAAGTATCCCTTCTTGCCCTTGCCCTTCTTGAAACTAGTGGTTTCACCAACCATCAACAATTGATGCTCCTTCTTGATTTCTACTTTTGTGGTGTCAAACATCGCGAATATCTCAAGGATCATCATATATGTCCCTGATATATTATAGTTCATCACGAAGCTCAAGCAGCTTGGTGGTAATGACTTCGGAGAACCATCACTATTTCATCTGGAAGATCAACTCCCACTCGATTCAAGCGATTGTTGTACTCAGACAATCTGAGCACAAGCTCAACAATTGAGCTTTTCTCCCTTTGTTTGTAGGCTAAGAAAATCGTCGGAGGTCTTATACCTCTTGACGTGGGCACGAGCCTGAAATCCCAATTTCAGCCCTCGAAACATCTCATATGTTTCGCGACGTTTCAAAAATGTCTTCGGTGCCTCAACTCTAAGCCGTTTAACTGAACTATCACGTAGTTATCAAAATGTGTATGTCAGATGTTCGCAACATCCATAGACAACGTTCGAGGTTCAGCACACTGAGCGGTGCATTAAGGACATAAGCCTTCTATGAAGCAATGAGGACAAACCTCAGTTTACGGACCTAGTCCGCATAATTACTACTATCAACTTTCAACTAAATTTTCTCTAGGAACATATCTAAACAGTAGAACTGAAGCGCGAGCTACGACATAATTTGCGAAGACCTTTTGACTATGTTCAGGATAGTTAAGTTCATCTTGTGAACTCCCACTCAGATAGACATCCCTCTAGTCATCTAAGTGATTACATGATCCGAGTCAACTAGGCCGTGTCCGATCATCACGTGAGACGGACTAGTCATCATCGGTGAACATCTTCATGTTGATCGTATCTACCATACGACTCATGCTCGACCTTTCAGTCTCTTGTGTTCCGAGGCCATGTCTGTACATGCTAGGCTCATCAAGTCAACCTAAGTGTTTCGCGTGTGTAAATCTGTCTTACACCCGTTGTGTGTGAATGTTAGAATCTAACACCCGATCATCACGTGGTGCTTCGAAACAACGAACTGTCGCAACGGTGCACAGTTAGGGGGAACACTTTCTTGAAATTATTATGAGGGATCATCTTATTTACTACCGTCGTTCTAAGTAAACAAGATGCATAAACATGATAAACATCACATGCAATCAAATAGTGACATGATATGGCCATCATCACTTTGCTCCTCTTGACCTCCATCTTCGGGGCTCCATGATCATCATCGTCACCGGCATGACACTATGATCTCCATCATCATGATCTCCATCATCGTGTCTTCATGAAGTTGTCTCGCCAACTATTAGTTCTACTACTACAGCTAACGGTTAGCAATAAAGTAAAGTAATTACATGGCGTTGTTCAATGACACGCAGGTCATATAATAAATAAAGACAACTTCTATGGCTCATGCCGGTTGTCATACTCATCGACATGCAAGTCGTGATTCCTATTACAAGAACATGATCAATCTCATACATCACATATCATTCATCACATTCTTCTTGGCCATATCACATCACATAGCATACCCTGCAAAAACAAGTTAGACGTCCTCTAATTGTTGTTTGCATGTTTTACGTGGCTGCTATGGGTTTCTAGCAAGAACGTTTCTTACCTACGCAAAACCACAACGTGATATGCCAATTGCTATTTACCCTTCATAAGGACCCTTTTCATCGAATCCGATCCGACTAAAGTGGGAGAGACAGACACCCGCTAGCCACCTTATGCAACTAGTGCATGTCAGTTGGTGGAACCAGTCTCACGTAAGAGTACGTGTAAGGTCGGTCCGGGCCGCTTCATCCCACAATGCCACCGAATCAAGATTGGACTAGTAACGGTAAGCATATTGAACAAAATCAACGCCCACAACTACTTTGTGTTCTACTCGTGCATAGAAACTACGCATAGACCTAGCTCATGATGCCACTATTGGGGAACGTAGCAATAATTCAAAATTTTCCTATGTGTCACCAAGATCTATCTATGGAGTCATCTAGCAACGAGGGAGGAGTGGATATACATACCCTTGTAGATCGCGCGCGGAAGCGTTCAAGAGAACGGGGTTGATGGAGTCGTACTCGTCGTGATCCAAATCACCGATGATCCTAGCGCCGAACGGACGGCACCTCCGCGTTCAACACACGTACGGAGCAGCGACGTCTCCTCCTTCTTGATCCAGCAAGGGGGGAGGAGAGGTTGATGGAGATCCAGCACGATGGCGTGGTGGTGGAAGTAGCGGGATTCCAACAGGGCTTCGCCAAGCGCTGCGGGAGGAGGGAGATGTGTCTTGGGAGGGAGAGGGAGGCGCCAGGGCTTAGGTGTGGCTGCCCTCCCTTCCCCCCCACTATATATAGGGCCAAGGGAGAGGGGGGGCGCAGCCTTGGCCCTTCCTCCAAGGAAGGGTGCGGCCAGGGAGGAGTCCATCCTCCCCAAGGCACCTAGGAGGTGCCTTCCCCCTTTAGGACTCTTTCTTTCCCTTATCTCTTGGCGCATGGGCCTCTTGGGGCTAGTGCACTTGGCCCATATAGGTCAAGGCGCACACCCCTACAGCCCATGTGGCCCCCCGGGGCAGGTGGACCCCCTTGGTGGACCCCCGGACCCCTTTCGGCACTCCCGGTACAATACCGATAATGCGCGAAACTTTTTCGGCGACCAAAACAAGACTTCCCATATATAAATCTTTACCTCTGAACCATTCCGGAACTCCTCGTGACGTCCGGGATCTCATTCGGGACTCCGAACAACTTTCGGGTTACCGCATACTAATATCTCTATAACCCTAGCGTCACCGAACCTTAAGTGTGTAGACCCTACGGGTTCGGGAGACATGCAGACATGACCGAGATGACTCTCCGGTCAATAACCAACAGCGGGATCTGGATACCCATGTTGGCTCCCACATGTTCCACGATGATCTCATTTGATGAACCACGATGTCAAGGACTTAATCAATCCCGTATACAATTCCCTTTGTCTAGCGGTACGATACTTGCCCGAGATTCGATCGTCGGTATCCCGATACCTTGTTCAATCTCGTTACCGGCAAGTCTCTTTACTCGTTTCGTAACACATCATCCCGTGATCAACTCCTTGATCACATTGTGCACATTATGATGATGTCCTACCGAGAGGGCCCAGAGATACCTCTCCGTTTACACGGAGTGACAAATCCCAGTCTCGATTCGTGCCAACCCAACAGACACTTTCGGAGATACCTGTAGTGTACCTTTATAGCCACCCAGTTACGTTGTGACGTTTGGCACACCCAAAGCACTCCTACGGTATCCGGGAGTTGCACAATCTCATGGTCTAAGGAAATGATACTTGACATTAGAAAAGCTTTAGCATACGAACTACATGATCTTGTGCTAGGCTTAGGATTGGGTCTTGTCCATCACATCATTCTCCTAATGATGTGATCCCGTTATCAATGACATCCAATGTCCATGGTCAGGAAACCGTAACCATCTATTGATCAACGAGCTAGTCAACTAGAGGCTTACTAGGGACATGGTGTTGTCTATGTATCCACACATGTATCTGAGTTTCCTATCAATACAATTCTAGCATGGATAATAAACGATTATCATGAACAAGGAAATATAATAATAACCAATTTATTATTGCCTCTAGGGCATATTTCCAACAGTGACGCTATGGGCTATTTGGTGGGCATGACGACAGGCTATTCATGAGCAAATTTACCAAAGCCTAGCGGCAATAGACCAGTTCATCAGCAGGTTCATCAAAGAGCTGGAAGTACTAAAACCCAAACCCAGAGAAGCCCGCTTGGGAGGAAACAGAGGGGTTGCAAGACCAAAAGCACCACCGCCAAGGGTAGCAAAGATCCACACCGACGCAGTTGGCGAGATCCCATGTGGGAGGTGCTTGTGCCGCTGTTTGCAGAGACACCGAGGGAAACTTCCTAGGAAGCTCGTCGCTGGTTATTCACGGTGTAACAAGTGTGGCGTCAATGGAGGCGTTAGCTATTCGCGAGGGGCTTGCATTGGCACAAGACCTCCACATGCATGATATTATCATAGCTTTAGATGCGAAGCAAGTTGTGCATGACATACAGAATGGAGCTGATGGACTGTACGGGCCAATCATCAAGGAGATTAGCGAGCTTGTTTCCTCTTTTAATTGTAATATAACTTTCGAAGGTAGATTAGCAAATGTAGATGTTGATATACTAGCTAAATTCTCGTACTCTTTGGATCAGGGGCGACATGTGTGGTTGCTCCACCCTCATGATCCATTTTGTATCCCACCTCGTGTGGAGTTTGATCAATAAAGCTAGTCTTTACCCTAAAAAACGTAAACATTTTACTAGGCCCGCAAACCACCCCCTTCATCCTCTATTTACTCAAAAAAAATCTAGGGGTAGCTGGCAATTTAGGTTCCCGGCCCGCATTTAGATCTGTTGCTATCTTATCCCCTCCGCCACCTTTTTTTTAGCTATGACGAGAGCAGCCATGTCGAGAGAAAGTGCTGGTCGTGGACGTGGTACCGCCGCTAGTCGCCGCCGCGCAAGCGCCGGCACGACGCGGAGGCCGGCAGCTACAGCAGCCACACCATCAAGCCGTGGCGCCATGAGCAGGCGCACTAGCACGGCGCCCTCTCCCGCAGCGACGGGAGCCAAGGGTGGCACTGCTTCAACGAGCTGTAAGACGTGCTCTGGACATCGGCGAAGGCTATCCGCCGCGAGGCGGAGGTCGCTCAATTCACCACGAAGGAGGCGCTGGACGCCGGTGAAGAGGGTGCCACCACACGTTTCGAGGCAACACTCTCGGAGTACGAGCTCGCCGCCTACACCGTCTACAAGTCTGCCTACGAGTACCACCTCGGCGTGAAGCCGCGAGTCGCCGCCGCCCTCTATTGTGAAGCCATGAGTCACCCCCGCCCTCCATTGTGAAGTCGTTAGCCACTGCCATCCACCGTCATGAAGCCATGAGCCACCGTCGTTGTCGCCGCCTCCGCTGCCCTCCATCTAGTAATATGTTCATGCGGGTGAAAGAGTAACAACATTGTTGCTTTAGTCCAATTGCAACCTCTTTATCGAAATTTTTGGAGTATTTCTTCGAGCAGAGATTGATACCACGAAGAAGGTGTTTCCAAAAGATTTAATTGTAATTCTTAGTTGTAGGAGTTACTTTGTATTGTCTTGAATCTTAGATCCAAATCAGTGTACTTGTAATTGTTATGAGTATGAACAAAATTACAGGTGATTCTCAAAAAACATATAATAATGATGCCATCTCATTTTAGCATCACATAGAAAATGCCATCTCTTAAATAAAAATGTCATATCTTAATAATTAAAAAAATCATCTCTTAGTAATTAAAAAATCACATCTTTTAGTAAAAAATTACATCTCTTAATATAAAAAATGCATCTCTTAATATAAAAATGTCATCCCTTAATTTAAAAATGACATCTCTTATATAAAATGCCATCTCTTAATATAACAAATTCCATCTCTTAATAAATGAAAAATGAAATCTCTTAATAAATAGAAAATGCCATGTACAAAAAAGAAACAATAAAGGGGGAAAATGTTTAAAGTGCCATGTGACATAGTTCAATTATAACCTACCATTTTAAATGTTTCTACAAAAAATGGCATATGGTGAGAAAAGGCCCAGTTAAAGTGTTTTTATTTTGTTTAAAATTGCCACCTTAAAACATTTTATAAAAAAAGCGAGTGATCTACATATATTTTTTCATGCAAAAACTTTAAAAAATGTCATCATCCACATAAAAAACGCGATCCTCTCAAACATTAAAAAAGAAAAGCCCAGCTTAAGCACCACGCGAAAAAAAGGCCTTTAAGCATCACACAAAAAAATGCCATCTCCTAATAATAAAAATGACATCTCCATATTTTTGGATGGGCGGCTCAAGGCGCTTTCAAAAACTATTATTTGTAATGTTCATGCAGGTGAAAGAGTGACAACACCGTTGCTTCAGTCCAATTGCAGCCTCTTATCGAAGTTTTTGGAGTATTTCTTCGAGCAAATATTGATACCGCGAAGGTGTTTCCAAAAAATTTCATTTCAATTCTTAGTCATAGGAGTTACTTTGTAGTTTCTTGGATCTAATGTCCAAATCAGTGTACCTGTAATTGTTATGAGTATGAACAAAGTTACAGGTGATTCTCAAAAAGCATATAATAATGATGTCATCTCTTTAAAGAGATGGCATTTAAGCATCACACAAAAAATGCCATCTCTTAAATAATAAAGATCCCATCTCTTAAACAAAAATGCCATATCTTAATAATTAAAAAAATTCATCTCTTAGTAATAAAAAATATCACATCTCTTAATTAAAAAATACCATCTCTTAATATAAAAAATGCCACCCCTTAATTTAAAAATGCCATCTCTTAATATAAAAAATTCCATCTCTTAATAAATGAAAAATGCCATCTCTTAATAAATACTCCCTCCGTTCCTTTATAAGGTGTATTTGGTTTTTGATAAAACTCCACAACGTAAGATGCATTTCTTCGAAATCCTTGTAATTCCCCTTTTAGCCCTTCATAAAAAGGAAATTATCTCTCTCCCGATTGCGTGTATCTCTACTTGTAGTAAAAGAAGGAAAGTATATCTCTTTCGATTGCATGTATCTCTTACTTTCCTAGACTCACTGATTTACTTGCCACTAACCAACAAATTTGCCAAGGGTAATTTCATCTTAATATCTCTATAATTATGTGCATTGGTCACAGTACCAAAAATAATACACCTTATATAAAGGAACAGAGGGAGTAGAAAATGCCATGTACAAAAACGAAACAATAAAAGGGGGGAATGTTTAAAGTGCCATGTGACATAGTTCAATTATAAACTACCATTTTAAATGTTTCTACAGAATGCCATCTAGTGAGAAAGGGGGAGCTCGAGACTTGATCCAAGGTCTCCTAGGTGCGACGGCGCCTCGCTAGCCACTGCTGGCATTTATCATATAGTGACCTACTTTAAAAATCTGGCGTGGCTCAAATCCCGCACCAAGATACATGCAATCGAATCCAACGGGAGAGAAGGCGTTCGCTTGCAACTGCCTTATATCTGACGTTCCCGAGTTAAGATTTCCCTTGTTAACAATTACGTGGAAGGGTTGATTATCCCAAACATTTGAATGTGTTCCTTATCAATAGGTTTTGGAGACATGAGCAAACATTTTTGCATTTCTTTTTCTGCTGATCCGAGTATTTGGAGTCCTTACATATCTTATCTTACCTTTGTAGTTGTTCTAAATAATGGGTGCATTACAAAGTTAGGGAACTTCTTTGAGTCATCATATTTTTCGGTTTATACGTTCCAGAGTAGAAGAGTTTGGGGAGGAAACATTTCCCGCTATGTAACGTCGCCCATTTTATCAAATCGATGTCTGTCAGGTATGATCATATAGTGACATGATGCTCACATCAATTCAATAAAGCCAACAAAAAGTAATTATCAACACGAGTAGAAGAAAAGCATCTAGAATTTAGAATACCAACATTGGAAGGAAAGCACCTATCACATCTTTTTTGTTTTTAGAGTCAAATGACATCTTTTCATGTTACGCCCTTAGTACAAAAAAAAGGAGCATCTCATGGGACCCGCGGAGCATACATGTTCCCGAAGGCCCGGGCCGTGCGCCACGGCCTTCCGTGCTCTGGCCCAAAGTAAAGCGGGAATCTCCTCCGTCGCAAAAGAAAAAGGTGGCGCGCCATCGTGCGGCACGCATATTCCTCCCGCCGGCGCCGGTTTCGGAACCCGCGGCCGCCGCCGTGTTCTCTGCGCCCCTCCCATGGCCGGCGGCGACGGCGCCGGCGGCAAGGTCTCACGAACAACTTCAACGCTCATCACCCATCCATTGATTTCTTTTCGCTGTACAATTGCACAAATACACATCTCAACTTTCACCAAAAAAATATATATTCAGTGCTAGGCTACGCAAATCACCAAAACCATGACGGTCTCTACCGGCCCTCGATCATGGTGATGGTCATGCTGTCCACGAAGCTGCAGTCGGCCCTGCTCGACGACGTGTCCTCCGTGCCCGTCGCCGTCGCCGTCGCCGCGGCCCGCCTCGCGGCGAAGCCGGGCTGCTTGGGGGTCGCCAGCGACGCGGCGTCGGCGGCGGCCAGCATCGTGAGCGCCTGCGACATGAGCGGCCGGTCGTCCGGGTTCTCCTGCACGCACAGCAGCCCCACCTTGAGGCACTTGACCACCTCCTCGGACTCGAACGTCCCCTTCAGGGTCTCGTCCACCAGCTCCAGGCTCTTCCCCTCGCTCAGCAGGCTCCACGCCTGCCAACAAGAATTCAGAGATTCAGAAATTTTTCTAAAATTCAGAGATTCAGAGATAGTGGTGAGATATTGACGAGCTACATGTTCAGGCTTACATGTGCTAGAAGGTTTAGGTGGCTGGAGTAGCTGTAGACGCCCCTGTTTCTGATGCCAGTGATGATCTCCAGCACAATGACGCCGAAGCTGAACACGTCTGATTTCACCGAGAAAACCCCGTCCATCGCGTACTCCGGAGCCATGTAGCCACTGCAACAGGGAACCAGCCATGTAAGGATCATCCATTTGTTGCCATGTAGCCACTGCAACAAATTAATTGAATTGCTTGTTGAAACTTACTACGTGCCGACAACTCGAAGCGTATTGATCTCCGAGTCATCGCCGCCGAATATCCTCGCCATGCCGAAGTCTGAAATCTTAGGGGTCATGTCCTTATCCAGGAGAATGTTGCTTGTCTTGAGGTCTCTGTGGACGATCCTGTATCTTGAGTCCTGGTGAAGATACAGTAAACCTCGGGCGATCCCCTCGATTATGCGATACCGGGTTTGCCAATCAAGAAGCATGCTCTTGGATTTGTCTGATAATAATAACACAGGTAAATTAGTATCTGTTCTTTGGAGGACAGGGAACTTTGATGCTCACAGAGGTTAAGTAAGTGCATATACCAAACAGGAAGAAGTCCAGGCTCTTGTTTGCCATGTACTCATATATGAGTATCTTTTCTTGTCCACAGATGCAACAGCCGATCAGTCGAACAAGATTCCGATGCTGGAGTTTCGCTATCAGCATAACCTCATTCTTGAACTCATCAGGACCCTGCGTCGATGCTTGCGAAAGTGTTTTAACGGCTATTTCTTGTCCATCCTCAAGCATACCCTGTAGTTTCGAACAAAGTATTTTCAATCCGACGCGTGAGAATGTTCTATACTACCATGGAAAACTAGAATGTCATCTTATTGTTATACTTCTTTGCAAGATCTAAAGTGCCGATTTCCCGATGCTTCAAAACTACTAATGAATTGTGTTTGAAAACTTCAGTACCTTGTATACTGGCCCATAACCACCTTCACCGAGCTTGTTGTCAGTTGAGAAGCCTTGTGTGGCTTCTGCTATTGTCTCCAGATCATATATTGGCAGATCCAGATCAGCCCCATGACTGGTTCCTTCACTCGTTAGTGTTCTGCTGTGCAAAACACCACTCCATTTACTTGGTGCTCCTACTGAAACATCATATGTAGAAATGACAACAGCAAATAAGAGCTCAGTTTTTCTTCCAGAAGTTCTTTATGTTTCGACTAAAGAGAGGCAATGTTCTTCTTATCTGCAAGTTAGAACCACATAGATCATTTGGAATTACCTGATTGTCTTGCTCTTGCCCTCTTTCTTCTCCACCAGAAGAACCCTGCAAGCGCTATAATAGCTGCCAGTACACAGATGCTCACAGCCACTGTAATTATAACGTGCGCCTTCTTATCGGACTTGCTAGGTGCATCTGTGCAAGAAAATCGCGATTTAGTTTGATCATGGACATGGCTGTATCTTATCTACAACATTATATTTGTGTCTCCGTAAAGCTTAGATGTCAATGTACACAATACAGTAGTAAGCACTCATATATTAGTATGATGATGAACATGGTAAGCATTTGGAGATCTGCTGAGAACATTGCGAACAGAACATATTTGCGACCTTGTGTTGATATATTCGCATGTGAATATCGGCACACAGACATAGGTTGAACACTTGAATGCATCTAGTGAACTCTGCCATTGGTTCACTTTTCTGAATTTTTTTCCTAATTGTGTGATCTTCTGTACTGTAGTATTATGTAATACACATGTTTTTGTATTTGATATCGACGATTCCCAAGATAATAGCTATTATTCTTTTAAGTTACCTATTATTTGAAGTTAGCCGCCATGGTGAAATTGGTAGACACGCTGCTCTTAGGAAGCAGTGCTCAAGCATCTCGGTTCGAAGACATTGGTTGCGTAGTATTTTGCACATAGAGTACACTAGCTAGCTAGTTCATTTAAAACATTCTGAATGCGTTATGTAGCCCTTGCTTGCAGATCACTGGATCCCGTATGTCAAATGCTGGTAGGTGGGCAAGCCCTACCAGGTTTTTAAGCCTCTCGGGTCCGGGGTCCTGTTCGGTGGGACTCCGAACACAACATAAAGCAAGGGGCTCCATGGCTAGCAATGCTGCATGTGCAAAGTAACTAGCGAAGTAAAGGCCGGTCTGTTGATCCAACATTTGTCCTTGTTGTCCAACAGAAATACTTGACGAAGAGGATGGTCCAGTCACAGCTTGCAAGCATTGCAGCTGAGTCCAGGTATGTTACTGTAATTCTTTTTCTGGGGGTGTCTTGATCGTTACCTAACAGGATATGATACTGCTGCTACAAAACAGTGACAACACCCTTGCCGGTGTGTAGGCCCTTAATAAGATCCACTAAAAAATAACAGTAAATTGCTAGGTGTTTTCCCCCCTCTGTCGGTGTAAACATGCAGTGTATACGCAATTTTGCCAACTGTTTGGGTCCTTGGCAACTGAATCTAATGTCAGACAGACAGACAGACAGAGTGGCATGGCCTCCTTCCTCCCTTACTTTCGGTGATGCATCATCATTCATCGGGCATACACACCTACCTTATGCCTCACACGCGTCAACCACACGTGGAAAACGCACCCCCCACACCTACCATATTAAGAAAAAAAATGCGTGGACTGGGACACTGGTCGGGCGTCATCATCCGTCGCGACGTCCTGCGATTCCTCACGGCATCTGGACTAGACATAGACAGGCAGCATCACCAAATACATACTCGGCCCAACGGAGACACCTAAATTTGGCCTGGATGCTCCTCGCTTCACCGGTGACCTGCACCGTTGCGACACGAAATCGCTTCTTCCTCAAGGAACGGACCGCCGTACGTGCCCGTCGCTCATTGGCAGGAGCGCCGGGAGGTCAGACTGGGACTGCGACCCTGCCTGGCTGCCTCCACTAGCAGAGCAGGGCCGACGCTGAAAAAAGCGAGGCCGACGTGCGGAACTGCTGCTAATCTGTCAGGTCAATTTCACTGGTCTCCCTCCCATGTGGCTATGTTTTTCAGGTGTGCACTGTGTGGTGGTGCAGGGAGGAGCGCATGCATGATTGCGCTGCCGCCACCCAAGCCGTCTTCCTCTTCCCTGGAGCTAGCCGGAGGTCTCCGGCTGCTTGCTTGGGGTGGACTCGACTCAACTGCTGCATTGGCAAACCGTGTTTCGCTCGCCATACTCCCGTTGGAGCGGACCGTCGGGTCTACATCAGGGAGATGATCTGAAAGCCACAGCGCCAGGACACCACTGTACTTTGTACGCGTTCCGGGCCTAATCGCATTCAGGTGGCCGAGCTTAAAATTTATCCACATGTATAGGGTGGAAGATGGAGATTCTCTTCTCATCAACTGTACGTCTGTACCCCTTGCAAAACGGGAGCCGCCTAGCTCACACAGTACAGATGTACCTCATTTGTCGCTTCTGAATGAAGATCCATGGGATCGACATGGGGTATCCATCAGGGTGGGCATCATCATCAAAGCTGTTCTAGAATCATGTTTGTGGTGTTCGATTGTTCATTTTTCTAATAAGTGGTGATTACTGATTACACTACCGGTTGCTGCTGTCAGCTTGCGCTCTCTCTGTAAAGCGCACTCTTGCTGATCGCGCAGAACAAATGCTCATTATCGCGGTCCAGCTCAGGTGCACGCTTCCTGCCGCCTTGCCGGACTGTTAACAAACCCAATCAAAGGAAGATACATTGACAAGAGCCAATAAAGAGATCAAGAAAAAGGTTCTAGGGTATATCAACATCAACTTTCCCCCAATTTCAAAAAATAGCATAATCTTTCCTCCAATTTCAAAAAAACATCAACTTTCCTCCCCTAAATAAAGCTTTAGAAGCCACAACAATTTTATTCTTTTGACGGGAAGGCTTACTTTATTAATCAAATGATAGTTACATCGCCCGCTAACAGTATGGTGTCTTCAAGCTTACGTTTCCTCGAACCGAGCAAGGATTTATATTAGCCCATGCCCTCAACGCCTCAACATACTTCGTTTCTAAATACTTGTCTTTCTAGGCATTTCAACAAGTGACTACATACGAAGCAAAATGAGTGAATCTACACTTTAAAATATGTTACATACATCCGTATGTAGTAGTCATTTGAAATGTCTAGAAAGACAAATATTTAGGAACGGAGGGAGTATATGTAATGGTTGCTTTGTTTGCAGATTTCTCAGGATTTGATGATCACAACCTCTCATCTAACCGAGTGGTAGTACTCAAAGTTCATTCATAATAAGAGGACAGTTGCACCGCATTATGGTATGACTATGCTCGAGAATAAGTTTGACCATGCCCAAAGTTAACAATTCGTTGAATTACTTTCCTAATTGCTCCTAAAAAGTGGCTTTCACTCGAAACAGAACAGTGCAGCAAGGCCCCTCACTGACTAAACAGCTGTGCAAGATCTAGTTCTAACATTTTTGATTTTCCCACTAGCTGGTGCTCGATCGGGACAAACTAAAGCCGGCACTCTGCACATGCCAAAAGCTAAATGCCTAAGTTAATAATTAACCCAAAACAAAAAGTTTCAGATGCCAGCCCAAAGTTGCCTCCAATCTAATTAATCTATCTGTGCTTGGACCAAAGGATAGGATGGAACAAATTTTCACCTACCAAGAACCATCATGGGTAATCACATGCCACATTCCATTCGAATTTATAACAGTAGAAAATTGTAGGAAAAAAAACGAGTGCAAACGGAACGGAGACACGTAGGCCGGCACGTACCGAGGTCGGCGGCGGCGAGGCGCACGTAGAGGTCCTGGCCGAAGTTGGGGAACACGCGGAGGTCCTCCAGCGCGCCGCCCCACATCACGCACCCGCGGTGCCCCGGCGCGCCGCTCAGGTTCGCGTTGGCGTACGCCGTGCAGGAGCAGTTCCGCTGGCACCGCTGCGCGCACTCGGCGAGCCCCGCGCGGTAGTCCACCACGGCGGCCGTCGTGTCCGGCACCTTGGCGTGCGCCATCAGCGCGAACCCGTCCGTGCCGTTGCCGCAGTCGAGCGGCGTCGCGCGCGCGCACCCGCCCCGGTTGTCCCGCAGCGCCCACGCCTCCGGCGACCGCGGCGCGAACCCGCGCAGGCACTCGCACACCGGCAGGCTGTTGGGGTCGCACACCCCGTTCGGCCCGCACTGGTTCACGGCGTCGCACTGGTCCTTGGGCGCGTACCAGTACATGTTCCACGCGCCGGCCGCCCACACCCACGTCCACCGCTGCAGCAGCCCGCCGGCGGCGCCCGTGCTGTTCAGCGCTAGCCGGGAGACGATGCTCGAGTTGGCCACCTGGAAGCTGTAGCTCACCTCCTTGGCGCTGTTGACGAAGCTGAAGTTGAAGCCCATGTAGGTGGCCGTGTCCGGGACGCCGGTGAACTGGAGCCCGTCCCAGGGCCCCGACCGCCACACCTTCTCCGCCCCGTTCCAGATGAACACCTCCGGGTCGCCGGTGGTGTCCATCACCGCCACCACCGGCCCCGGGGACGGGTCGGAGGGGCTCGTCCACGCCGTCAGCGTCATGTTGGCGCCGGTGCGGAAGTCCATCCCCACCCGCATCCCCGGAATCAGGGTGTCGGTGGGGTGGTCGAACCCCTGCCACGCCACGGCGCCGCTCGCGTCGGAGACCACGAGGTTCCCGATGTCCAGCAGCCGCGCCGTGCACCTCCCGGCGCCCGCGCCCGGCGCCGGGGGGGCCGACCAGACGACGGTGGAGCTGGCGTCGGCGACGGAGAGCGTGCCGTCGGCGGAGACGGACAGGGTCGCGCGCGCGTTGCGCTCCACGGGGCCCGGGACGGGGTCGGCGCGGTTGGCGACCCAGACGACGGTGCGGACGGGGACCTTGGCGTACCACAGCCCGATGTAGGTGTTGTTGGAGCCCGGCGGCGTGAAGAAGCCGAGCACGTAGCTGCCGGCGCCGGGCGAGACCAGCGTGTCGTTGCCCCTGAGCGGCTGGCCTGGCGAGATGGTGTCCCGGGCGTGGGAAGCCGACGAGAGCAGCAGCAGCAGCAGCAGCTGGAAGAGGCGTAGCTGGTGGCTTGCCATCGCCGCGGCAAGGGGTGGCCGCTTGTGTACAACTACTGGGAGTAGCTATTTTAAGCTCGGCAAGGATGACGGGCGCATCTTTCTGGTTTGTTATACGGAGTTTTCAGCAAAGCCGGCGTTAAAGTTCGGCAAGTGCTTCTTCGATTCTAAAAAAAGTGTCGTCGAATTTTCTAAGTTATTTTAAGGCCAGCGCGCTCGGCGCCGGTCGACCGGCCAAAATTTCGACAGGCCCTCTCCCGACCGTTCGATCTATGTCTTATTGGCCACATGATTAGATCCTTCCCTCAGGGCCGTCTTCCTTCTACAATTGTCTTCCTCCTGTAAATATAGCCACGTACCTTCCGCACCGCGACGCCGCCTCCTTCACAGCGACCCTACCCCTCGCAGCCGGTCTCATCGCTAGTTGTGGCACCACTGCCGCCACTCTTCATCGCCTACGAGACACCTTGACGCATCCCCCGTAACAGCACGCCTTGCCTCGTTTGGCGGTCATGTCGAACGTCGTTGCAACCGTCATACCTCCAACGCCACCCCCGCCGACGACCCTCGCCGCACGGGTAGCAAAAAGAACTCATCAGTAGTAGCTTTTGTGGTTGCCGGTTGCAACAAATCAGGATTTCAGCCCGTCGCCACCTCCAAAACACTCCAACCATTGCAGCAAAAGCAGTTGCTGGTTCCAGCTCTGCTTTCAGTCCGTTCCAGCAAACTCATTTGTTGGTTCCACTTCCACCTCCGCTCTTGGTTTGTAAAAACCACCAGGGGAGATACGACAAGGCCGAATGGGCCATGGCCCGCCCAACATTTTGAAATTTGTGCACTTTGTTTTACTCCTAGGCCTTGGAACACCGTTCGATAGGTTGTTTCCTTGTTTTTAGCCCGTCCAGCAATGGGCTTGAAGCTCCGCCACTGGCAAAAACCACATCTACTGCTTCCAACTCCGACTTCAAACGGTCCCAACATCTGTGACACACGGTTGTACTAGTGGTATCTGATCAATCAGAGCCAATGGCGGGAGGTGGACAAAGGAGTTTGCAGTCATGGACAATGAGATGCCGGTGGTGTTTGGAAGAGCTCACAGCGATGCCATGAGCTTGCTCGGGTGGAGTTGGGAAGAAAGAGAAGAGAGAATATATCATTGCTGAGGTGGAGAAAACAAGTGGAGTAGGAGCCCGTGCGGCTGGATAAGGTAGATGGCCTGAGCGCTACATGGCCCCGACCAGCTGAAATTGTAGCCGGTCGGCTGTAGAGAATCATTTCAACAGAAAAAATATGTCGACCGGCATTAGGCCATCTCCAACGACATCATTCACCATTCTTCTGCTTGTCCAGACTAGACTCTCCAAACTAGAAAAAGTCTCCAATGCAAATATGGTGGACATGTAAAAGGAAGAGGACAAAGATTATACTTGTAAAATAATAGCTTACAAGTTCTATCATAGGTATTGGAGGCTGCATACCCAGCCGTCTCCTGTTGGAAATATGCCCTAGAGGCAATAATAAAATGGTTATTATTGTATTTCCTTGTTCATGATAATTGTCTATTGTTCATGCTATAATTGTATTGATAGGAAACTCAGATACATGTGTGGATACATAGACAACACCATGTCCCTAGTAAGCCTCTAGTTGACTAGCTCGTTGATCAATAGATGGTTACGGTTTCCTAACCATGGACATTAGATGTCATTGATAACGGGATCACATCATTAGGAGAATGATGTGATGGACAAGACCCAATCCTAAGCCTAGCACAAGATCGTATAGTTCGTCTGCTAAAGCTTTTCTAATGTCAAGTATCGTTTCCTTAGACCATGAGATTGTGCAACTCCCGGATACCGTAGGAATGCTTTGGGTGTACCAAACGCCACAACGTAACTGGGTGGCTATAAAGGTGCACTACGGGTATCTCCGAAAGTGTCTGTTGGGTTGGCACGAATCGAGACTGGGATTTGTCACTCCGTGTAAACGGAGAGGTATCTCTGGGTCCACTCGGTAGGACATCATCATAATGTGCACAACGTGACCAAGGAGTTGATCACGGGATGATGTGTTACGGAACAAGTAAAGAGACTTTCCGGTAATGAGATTGAACAAGGTATCGGGATACCGACGATCGAATCTCGTGCAAGTACTATACCGGTAGACAAAGGGAATTGTATACGAGATTGACTGAATCCTTGACATCGTGGTTCATCCGATGAGATCATCGTGGAACATGTGGGAGCCAACATGGGTATCCAGATCCCGCTGTTGCTTATTGACCAGAGAGATGTCTCGGTCATGTCTGCATTATTCCCGAGCCCGTAGGGTCTACACACTTAAGGTTCAATGACGCTAGGGTTATAGGGAAAGTATGTACGTGGTTACGGAATGTTGTTCGGAGTCCCGGATGAGATCTTGGACGTCACGAGGAGTTCCGAAATGGTCCGGAGGTAAATATTTATATATGGGAAGTGCCGTTTTGGTCACAGAAAAAGTTTTGGGTGCTATCGGTAACGTACCGGGACCACCGGGAGGGTCCCGGGGGTCCACCAGGTGGGGCCACCAGCCCCAGAAGGCTGCGTGGGCCAAGTATGGGAGGGGACCAGCCCCAGGTGGGCTGGTGCGCCCCCCCCACCCAGGCCCAAGGCGCGTGGAGAGTGGGAAGGGGGCAAACCCTAGGTCCAGATGGGCCTTAAGGCCCACCCTAGGGCGCCCCCCTCTCTTTCCCCCTTGGCCGCACCCTAGATGGGTTTTGGGGGCTGCCGCCACCCCTAGGGATGGAACCCTAGATGGGGGCGCAGCCCCTCCCCTCCCCCTCTATATACTTGAGGTATTGGGGGCTGCCAAACACATGATTTGATCTTCCTCTTGGCGCAGCCCTACCTCTCTCCCTCCTCGTCTCTCGTAGTGCTTGGCGAAGCCCTGCTGGAGTCCCGCGCTCCTCCATCATCACCACGCCGTCGTGCTGCTGCTGGACGGAGTCTTCCTCAATCTCTCCCTCTCTCCTTGCTGGATCAAGGCGCGTGAGACGTCACCGGGCTGTACATGTGTTGAACGCGGAGGCGCCGTTGTTCGGCGCTTAGATCAAAATCGACCGCGATCTGAATCGCTGCGTGTATGACTCCACCAATCGCGTTATTGTAACGCTTCCCCTTAGCGATCTTCAAGGGTATGAAGATGCACTCCCCTTCCCCTCGTTGCTAGATTACTCCATAGATTGATCTTGGTGATGCGTAGAAAATTTTAAATTTGTACTACGATCCCCAACAGTGGCATCGTGAGCTAGGTCTATGCGTATATTCTATGCACGAGTAGAACACAAAGTAGTTGTGGGTGATGATTTGTTCAATTTGCTTGCCGTTACTAGTCTTATCTTGATTCGGCGGCATTGTGGGATGAAGCGGCCCGGACCGACCTTACACGTACACTTACGTGAGACTGGTTCCACCGACTGACATGCACTTGATGCATAAGGTGGCTGGCGGGTGTCTGTCTCTCCCACTTTAGTCGGATCGGATTCGATGAAAAGGGTCCTTATGAAGGGTAAATAGCAATTGGCATATCACCGTTGTGGTTTTGCGTAGGTAAGAAGCGTTCTTGCTAGAAACCCATAGCAGCCACGTAAAACATGCAACAACAATTAGAGGACGTCTAACTTGTTTTTGCAGGGTTTGCTTTGTGATGTGATATGGCCAAAAGGATGTGATGAATGATATATGTGATGTATGAGATTGATCATGCTCTTGTAATAGGAATCACGACTTGCATGTCGATGAGTATGACAACCGGCAGGAGCCATAGGAGTTGTCTTAATTTATTTATGACCTGCGTGTCAACATAAACGTCATGTAATTACTTTACTTTATTGCTAAACCGTTAGCCATAGTAGTAGAAGAGGTATCTCTGGGCCTACTCGGTAATGCTTTGGGTGTGCCAAACGTCACAATGTAACTAGGTGACTATAAAGGTACACTACAGGTATCTCCAAAAGTGTCTGTTGGGTTGGCACGAATCGAGACTGGGATTTGTCACTCCGTATGACGGAGAGGTATCTCTGGGCCCACTCGGTAATGCATCATCATAATGAGCTCAATGTGACCAAGTGGTTGATCACGGGATCATGCATTACGGTACGAGTAAAGTGACTTGCCGGTAACGAGATTGAACGAGGTATCGAGATACCGACGATCGAGTCTCGGGCAAGTAACGTACCGATTGACAAAGGGAATTGTATACAGGATTGATTGAATCCTCGATATCGTGGTTCATCCGATGAGATCATCGAGGAGCATGTGGGAGCCAACATGGGTATCTAGATCCCGCTGTTGGTTATTGACCGGAGAGTCGTCTCGGTCATGTCTGCGTGTCTCCCGAACCTGTAGGGTCTACACACTTAAGGTTCGGTGACGCTAGGGTTGTTGAGATATTAGTATACGGTAACCTGAAAGTTGTTCGGAGTCCCGGATGAGATCCCGGACGTCACGAGGAGTTCCGGAATGGTCCGGAGGTAAAGATTTATATATAGGAAGTCAAGTTTCGGTCATCAGGAAGGTTTCGGGGGTAATCAGTATTGTACCGGGACCACCGGAAGGGTCCCGGGGGTCCACCGGGTGGGGCCACCTATCCCGGAGGGCCCCATGGGCTAAAGTGGGAGGGGAACCAGCCCCTAGTGGGCTGGTGCGCCCCCCATGGGCCTCCCCCTGCGCCTAGGGTTGGAAACCCTAGGGGTGGGGGGCGCCCCACTTGGCTTGGGGGGCACTCCACCCCCCTTGGCCGCCGCCCCCTTGGAGATTCAATCTCCTAGGGCCGGCGCCCCCCTAGGGGTCCTATATATAGTGGGGGGAGGGAGGGAAGACGCACCCGAGCCCCTGGCGCCTCTCTCTCCCTCCCGTGACACTCCTCCCTCTCCCTGAGCTTGGCAAAGCCCTGCCGAGATCACCGTTGCTTCCACCACCACGCCGTCGTGCTGCTGGATATTCATCAACCTCTCCTTCCCCCTTGCTGGATCAAGTTGGAGGAGACGTATTCCCAACCGTACGTGTGTTGAACGCGGAGGTGCCGTCCGTTCGGCGCTAGGTCATCGGTGATTTGGATCACGACGAGTACGACTCCATCAACCCCGTTCTCTTGAACGCTTCCGCACGCGATCTACAAGGGTATGTAGATGCACTCCTCTCTCCCTCGTTGCTAGATGACTCCATAGATTGATCTTGGTGATGCATAGAAAATTTTAAAATTCTGCTACGTTCCCAACAGTGGCATCATGAGTTAGGTCTATGCGTAGTTTCTATGCACGAGTAGAACACAAAGCAGTTGTGGGCGTCGATATTGTCAATTTGCTTGCCGTTACTAGTCTTATCTTGATTCGGCGGCATCGTGGGATGAAGCGGCCCGGATCGACCTTACATGTACGCTTACGTGAGACTGGTTCCACCGATTGACATGCACTAGTTGCATAAGGTGGCTAGCGGGTGTCTGTCTCTCCCACTTTAGTCAGATCGGATTCGATGAAAAGGGTCCTTATGAAGGGTAAATAGAAATTGGCATATCACGTTGTGGTTTTGGCGTAGGTAAGAAACGTTCTTGCTAGAAACCTATAGCAGCCACGTAAAAACTTGCAACAACAATTAGAGGACGTCTAACTTGTTTTTGGAGCATGTGCCGTGTGATGTGATATGGCCAAAAGGATGTGATGAATGATATATGTGATGTATGAGATTGATCATGTTCTTGTAATAGGAATCACGACTTGCATGTCGATGAGTATGACAACCGGCAGGAGCCATAGGAGTTGTCTTTATTTATTTATGACCTGCGTGTCAACATAAACGTCATGTAATTACTTTACTTTATTGCTAAAGCGTTAGCCATAGTAGTAGAAGTAATAGATGACGAGACAACTTCAAGAAGACACGATGATGGAGATCATGATGATGGAGATCATGGTGTCATGCCGGTGACAACGATGATCATGAAGCCCCGAAGATGGAGATCAAAAGGAGCAAATGATATTGGCCATATCATGTCACTATTTGATTGCATGTGATGTTTATCTTGTTTTACATCTTATTTGCTTAGAACGACGGTAGCTTAAATAAGATGATCCCTCGTAATAATTTCAAGAAAGTGTTCCCCCTAACTGTGCACTGTTGCGAAGGTTCGTTGTTTCGAAGCACCACGTGATGATCGGGTGTGATAGATTCTAACGTTCGAATACAACGGGTGTAAGCCAGATTTACACACGCAATACACTTAGGTTGACTTGATGAGCCTAGCATGTACAGACATGGCCTCGGAACACGGAAGACCGAAAGGTCGAACATGAGTCGTATAGAAGATACGATCAACATAAAGATGTTCACCGATGATGACTAGTCCGTATCACGTGATGATCGGATACGGCCTAGTTGACTCGGATCATGTATCACTTAGTTGACTAGAGGGATGTCTATCTGAGTGGGAGTTCATTAAATTGTCATATGAACTTAATTATCATGAACATAGTCAAAAGGACTTTGCAAATTATGTCGTAGCTTATGCTTTAGTTCTACTGTTTTAGATATGTTCCTAGAGAAAATTTAGTTGAAAGTTGATAGTAGCAATTATGCGGACTAGGTCCGTAAACTGAGGATTGTCCTCATTGCTACGCAGAAGGATTATGTCCTTAATGCACCGCTCAGTGACCTGAACCTCGAGCGTCGGTTGTGGATGTTGCGAACATCTGACATACGCGTTTTGATGACTACATGATAGTTCAGTGCGTAATGCTAAATGGTTTAGAATTGAGGAACCAAAGACGTTTTTGAAACATCGCAGAACATATGAGATGTTCCAAGGACTGAAATTGGGATTTCAGGCTAGTGCCCACGTCAAGAGGTATGAGACCTCTGACAAGTTTCCTAAGCCTGCAAACTAAGGAGAAAAGCTCAATCGTTGAGCATGTGCTCAGATTGTATGAGTACTACAATCGCTTGAATTGAGTGGGAGTTAATCTTCCAGATGAGATAGTGATGATTCTCCATAGTCATTGCCACCAAGCTATTGGAGCTTCGTGATGAACTATAACATATCAGGGATAGACATGATGATCCTTGAGCAATTCGTGATGTTTGACACCGTGAAAATAGAAATCAAGTAGGAGCATCAATTGTTGATGGTTAGTAAAACCACTAGTTTCAAGAAGGGCAAGGGAAAAGAAGGGATACTTCATGAGACAGCAAATCAGTTGCTGCTCTAGTGAAGAAACCCAAGGTTGAACCAAACCCGAGACTAAGTGCTTCTGTAATGAGGGGAACGATCACTAAAGCAGAACTACCCTAGATACTTGGTAGATGAGAAGGCTGGCAAGGTCGACAGAAGTATTTTGGATATACGTTATATTAATGTGCACTTTACTAGTACTCCTAGTAGCACCAGGGTATTAAAATACCGGTTCGGTTGCTAAGTGTTAGTAACTCGAAATAAAAGGCTACAGAATAAACGGAGACTAGCTAAAGGTGAGATGACAATATGTGTTGGAAGTGTTTCCAAGGTTGACGTGATCAAGCATCGCATGCTCCCTCTACCATCGAGATTGGTGTTAAACCTAAATGATTGTTATTTGGTGTTTGCGTTCAGCATAGACATGATTGGATTATGTTTATCGCAATACGGTTATTCATTTAAGGAGAATAATGGTTACTCTGTTTATTTGAATAATACCTTCAATGGTCTTGCACCTAAAATGAATGGTTTATTGAATCTCGATCGTAGTGATACACATGTTCATGTCAAAAGATATAAGATAGTAATGATAGTACCACATACTTGTGGCACTGCCATTTGAGTCATGTTGGTATAAAACGCATGAAGAAGCTCCATGTTGATGGATCTTCGAACTCACTCGTTTTTTGAAAAGATTGAGACATGCGAACCATGTCTATTGGTAGATATGCATGAAGAAACTCCATGCAGATGGATCGTTTGGACTCACTTGATTTTGAATCACTTGAGACATGCAAATCATACCACATGGGCAAGATGACTGAAAGGCCTCGTTTTCAGTAAGATGGAACAAGAAAGCAACTTGTTGGAAGTAATACATTTTGATGTGTGCAGTCCAATGAGTGCTGAGGCACGCAGTGGATATCGTTATGTTCTTACTTCACAGATGATTTGAGTAGATGCTGAGTATATTTACTTGATGAAACACAAGTCTGAATTATTGAAAGGTTCAAGTAATTTCAGAGTGAAGTTGAAGATCGTCGTGACAAGATGATGAAATGTCTATGATATGATCATAGAGATGAATATCTGAGTTACGAGTTTGGCACATAATTAAGACATTGTGGAAATTGTTTCACAACCAATACCGTCTGGAACACCATAGTGTGATGGTGTGTCCGAACATCGTAACTACACCCTATTGGATATGGTGCATACCATGATGTCTCTTATCGAATTACCACTATCGTTTATGGGTTAGGCATTAGAGACAACCACATTCACTTTAAATAGGGCACCACACAATTCCGTTTGAGACGACACCGTATGAACTATGGTTTAGAAAAAACCTAAGCTGTCGTTTCTTAAAAGTTTGGGGCTGCGACGCTTATGTGAAAAAGTTTTAGGCTGATAAGCTCGAACCCAAAGCGGATAAATGCATCTTCATAGAATACCCCAAAATAGTTGGGTGTACCTCCTATTTCAGATCCGGAAGCAAAAGTGATTGTTTCTAGAAATGGGTCCTTTCTCGAGGAAAAGTTTCTCTCGAAAGAATTGAGTGGGAGGATGGTGGAGACTTGATGAGGTTATTGAACTGTCACTTCAACTAGTGTGTAGCAGGGCACAGGAAGTTGTTCCTGTGGCACCTACACCAATTGAAGTGGAAGCTTATGATAGTAATCATGAAACTTCGGATCAAGTCACTACCAAACCTCATAGGTCGACAAGGATGTGTACTACTTCAGAGTGGTACGTAATCCTGTCTTGGAAGTCATGTTGCTAGACAACAATGAACCTACGAGCTATGGAGAAGCGATGGTGGGCCCGGATTCCGACGAATGGCTCGAGGCCATAAAATCCGAGAGAGGATCCATGTATAAAAGAAAGTATAGACTTTGAAAGAACCACTTGATGGTCGTAAGGCTGTTGGGTGCAGATGGATTTTAAAAGGAAGACAGACAATGATGGTAAGTGTCACCATTAAGAAAGCTCGACTTGTCGTTAAGATGTTTCCCGACAAGTTCAAGGAGTTGACTACGATGAGACTTTCTCACTCGTAGCGATGCTAAGAGTCTGTTGGAATTATGTTAGCAGTTACTGCATTATTTATGAAATCTTGCAGATAGGATGTAAAAAACATTGTTTCCTCGACATTTTCCTTGAGGAAAGGTTGTATGTGATACAACCAGAAGGTTTTGTCAATCCTGAAAGATGCTGACAAGTATGCAAAGCTCCAGCAATCCTTCTAAGGACTGGAGTAAGCATCTCAGAGTTGGAATGTACACTTTGATGAGATGATCAAAGATTTTGGGTTTATACAAAGTTTATGAGAAACTTGTATTTCCAAAGAAGTGAGTGGGAGCACTATAGAATTTCTGATGAGTATATGTTGTTGACTATTGTTGATCAGAAATGATGTAGAGTTTCTGGAAAGCATATAGGGTTATTTGAAAAGTGTTTTTCAATGGAAAACCTGGATTAAGCTACTTGAACATTAAGCATCAAGATCTATAAGGATAGATCAAAAACGCTTAATAGTACTTTCGAATGAATACATACCGTGACAAGATTTTGAAGGAGTTCAAAATAGATCAGCAAATAAGGAGTTCTTAGCTGTGTTACAAGGTGTGAATATTGAGTAAGACTCAAGACCTGGCCACGGCAGAAGAGAGAGAAAGGACAAAGGTCGTCCCCTATGCTTTAGACGTAGGCTCTATAGTATGCTATGCTGTGTACCGCACCTGAAGTGTGCCTTGCCATGAGTCAGTCAAGGGGTACAAGAGTGATCCAGGAATGGATCACACGACAGCGGTCGAACTTATCCTTAGTAACTAGTGGACTAAGGAATTTTATCGATTATGGAGGTGGTAAAAGAGTTCGTCGTAGAGGGTTACGTCGATGCAAACTTTGACACTAATCTGGATGACTCTGAGTAGTAATCCGGATTCATATAGTAGAACAGTTATTTGGAATAGCTCCAAGTAGCGCGTGGTAGCTGCATCTACAAGATGACATAGAGATTTGTAAAGCACACATGGATCTGAAAGGTTTAGACTCATTGACTAATAAACCTCTCTCACAAGCAAGATATGAACAAACCCCATGGGTGTTGGATTCATTGCAATCACATAGTGATGTGAACTAGATTATTGACTCTAGTGCAAGTGGGAGACTGTGGGAAATATGCCCTAGAGGCAATAATAAAATGGTTATTATTGTATTTCCTTGTTCATGATATTTGTCTATTGTTCATGCTATAATTGTATTGATAGGAAACTCAGATACATGTGTGGATACATAGACAACACCATGTCCCTAGTAAGCCTCTAGTTGACTAGCTCGTTGATCAATAGATGGTTACGATTTCCTAACCATGGACATTGAATGTCATTGATAATGGGATCACATCATTAGGAGAATGATGTGATGGACAAGACCCAATCCTAAGCCTAGCACAAGATCGTATAGTTCGTCTGCTAAAGCTTTTCTAATGTCAAGTATCGTTTCCTTAGACCATGAGATTGTGCAACTCCCGGATACTGTAGGAATGCTTTGGGTGTACCAAACGCCACAATGTAACTGGGTGGCTATAAAGGTGCACTACGGGTATCTCCGAAAGTGTCTGTTGGCTTGGCACGAATAGAGACTGGGATTTGTCACTACGTGTAAACAGAGAGGTATCTCTGGGCCCACTCGGTAGGACATCATCATAATGTGCACAATGTGACCAAGGAGTTGATCACGGGATGATGTGTTACGGAACGAGTAAAGAGACTTGCCGGTAACGAGATTGAACAAGGTATCGGGATACCGACGATCGAATCTCGGGCAAGTACTCTACCGGTAGACAAAGGGAATTGTATACGGGATTGACTGAATCCTTGACATCGTGGTTCATCCGATGAGATCATCGTGGAACACGTGGGAGCCAACATGGGTATCCAGATCCCGTTGTTGGTTATTGACCAGAGAGATGTCTCGGTCATGTCTGCATTATTCCCGAGCCCGTAGGGTCTACACACTTAAGGTTCGATGACGCTAGGGTTATAGGGAAAGTATGTATGCGGTTACCGAATGTTGTTCGGAGTCCCGAATGAGATCCCAGACGTCACGAGGAGTTCCGGAGGTAAAGATTTATATATGGGAAGTCCCGTTTTGGTCACCGGAAAAGTTTCGGGTGCTATCGGTAACGTACCGGGACCACCGGGAGGGTCCCGGGGGTCCACCAGGTGGGGCCACCAGCCCCAGAAGGCTGCATGGGCCAAGTGTGGGAGGGGACCAGCCCCAGGTGGGCTGGTGCGCCCCCCACCAAGGCCAAAGGCACGTGGAGAGTTGGAAGGGGGCAAACCCTAGGCCTAGATGGGCCTTAAGGCCAACCCTAGGGCGCCCCCCTCTCTTCCCCCCTTGGCCGCACCCTAGATGGGTTTTGGGGGCTGCCGCCACCCCTAGGGATGGAACCCTAGATGGGTTTTGGGGGCTGCCGCCACCCCTAGGGATGGAACCCTAGATGGGGGCGCAGCCCCTCCCCCCCCCTATATATACTTGAGGTATTGGGGGCTGCCAAACACATGATTTGATCTCCCTCTTGGCGCAGCCCTACCTCTCTCCCTCCTCGTCTCTCGTAGTGCTTGGCGAAGCCCTGCTGGAGTCCCGCGCTCCTCCACCATCACCATGCCGTCGTGCTGCTGCTGGACGGAGTCTTCCCCAACCTCTCCCTCTCTCCTTGCTGGATCAAGGCGCGGGAGACGTCACCGGGCTGTACGTGTGTTGAACGCGGAGGCGCCGTTGTTCGGCGCTTAGATCGGAATCGACCGCGATCTGAATCGCTGCGTGTACGACTCCACCAACTGCGTTCTTGCAACGCTTCCGCTTAGCAATCTACAAGGGTATGTAGATGCACTCCCCTTCCCCTCGTTGCTAGATTACTCCATAGATTGATCTTGGTGATGCATAGAAAATTTTAAATTTCTGCTACGATCCCCAACATCTCCCTCTCTAGAAACTATAGACAACTGCCACGGCTCTGCCTATCATTGCAGGCTAGGCAACGAGTCCCCTCATGTTCTGATTGATGCTTCGACGATGGGATGCGTTCTCTGAAGGTAGGTCTCTTGTAGTTGGAGGTTGGTTCCCGATAGCGCCACTGTGATGGCGATGACGTCACCGTGCGATTCAAGAAAGTTTCCTTGACTTTAGTCCGCTTCATCGGTGACATAGAGGAGGGTGTGGGGGTCGCTTGGTTGCTGCTCTTCTATAGTTGTTGATCTGGATGTATTGCATGTGGTCTTCAAAGGCACCTTTAGGTGGGGTAGATGGCGGTGCTTCTCCTTCTATCGTCGACCCTCGACTAGCTCTGGCATCGTCTAGGAGCCCTTGAGGTTAAGTCTCACCGATATTTATCGTTGGATTTGCAGTAGTCATTCAGTTCGTTGTGTTATTTTCTAGAATGATAATTTATTTTTCAGATCATTGTCGCCGACATTTGTAGTTTCATATCAACGACCCCACGAACAATGTGTCAACAATGTTTCTCTGGCTTCGTGTCAAGAGACGACATTGAGTTTTGCTCGCAATGTGCGCGCCGCCGAGTGCAGGAGGAAGACATAGTCGATCTCCCCCAAAACATATGTGTAATTTAATATTTATTTAAGGATGGTCTTGTAATGTTTGATGAGTGATGGGCCCATGCCATCTAATTTGTCCCATTATATTGGGCTATCCACGACACACCCCATGTTAATATCTTTCGACGACTTTGATGCTGCAGAAAACCGTGGATGTAATATCTCGCTTATGACGAGACCTGCGTACCCTCTTCAGATGGCGACATGAGATGGACCGACCGATTAGCGAGATGGGTCAACCCCAATGGCGGTTTACAATTTCATCACATGCATTTGACATTTTTCAAATGCTTGATTAAGATTATTTTTCAAATAATTTATGGAAACATTTTTGTAATATAGTCCCTCCGTCCCAAAATGAGTGTCTCAAGCTTAGTACAATTCTGTACTAAAGTTAGTACAAAGTTAAGACACTTACTTTTGGGACAGAGGAGGTATTTATTAAGAATATTTGAAAGTATAAATGAAAGTAAAGAAAAAATAAACAAAGATAGAAAACAACTAAAAAGAGGCCCTCGCCTCCCGCTCGCCTAGCGGGCCCATTTAGGGACGCGCCTTGCACAAGAGCGCACTAACTCTCGCTACAACCGAGATACGGGATTGTCTGTCTGGATTCCTTCGACAATGATCATTATTCAGCTGGACCTACGAGCCTTTAGTAGGGATGTGCGGCTCAAATCCCCGTCTGCACACAACTAACATATTAAAACAGTATATTCTTTCTTCTGGTGATACAAAACAATATATTCATGTGCTAAATATATTGGGAAATAGTGCCTACATATTATATATGTCAATAACATATTTTCAAAACGCGCAAACATTTTCTGAATATGATGATTTTTTAATGCTACCAATATGATTTAAAAGAGGCACGGTATTTTTTTCACTATTTAAAAAAACCATTAAAGTATGCTGAGCATTTTGAAATATGTAAATTAAATACTTTCCATTTTCGAAATATAAATAAAAGTATAATAAAAAAATAGGACGGCCGCTTGCAAGCCCAAGCTCCTCCGCATTTGATGGGCAATTTCTTAATTGCCAAGGGCGAGCGGTTTTGGTAATCCGTATTTCATGCTTCGCAAATACTATATCTCACTTATAGTGAGTGTTCCTATGGTCTCGCCTCTAGCATATACACCCCTCCTACAGTAGCGGGCCACCCCATTTTTCGTGTATTTTTTGTTCGCGATTTTGATGTAATAGTTTCTTCGGGCTTTTTTCTTTGTGTTTCCTATTTAGTTTTCCTTTAGTTCGTCTTTCTGTTTCTCTTTTTTTTGAACGGTTTTCTTTAGTAATATGTTTTTTCACCAGTTTTTTTTCTTCTTTCATGAATTTCACTGCTCTTTCTTTTCTTTTTCTTTTTCTTCGTCTTTCTTTGGTTCTTTCTCAGTTTTCATGGATTTTTTTTCTGTTTTACGTTCTTCTTTCATTTTCCTTTTTTCCTTCCTTGGTTTTCATCTATTTTCTTTTTTTAGTTTCTTTATCGGTTCAAATAATGGTCAACTTTATTTACACGTTTTAACATTTTTCAAATGTTTGATTTAGATTTTTTAAACACAAGCTTAACATTTTTTTAATACATGCTCAAGAGTTTCATGTACACATTTTTAACATTTTTAAATGCTTCATTAATATTTTTCAATTCCAAGATTAATATTTTTTAATGCATGATAACATTTACATTTAACATTTTCAAATCCTTGATAAATATTTCTTTCCAATGCAAAATAAATTGTTTTTTCATGAGTTATCAACATGTTTTCTATATACATTTAATAATTTGCAAATGCCTGATAAACATTATTCAACTACAAGTTTAATAAATAGTCACCATGTTTTTATATGCATTTAACATTTTTAAATGATTGATTAGTATTTTTTTATACATGTTGTTGGGCCTCCAAATGAGGAGGTTTGTAGGACAGTAGCAACTTTCCTTCAAGTGGATGACCTAAGGTTTATCAATCCGTGGGAGACGTAGGATGAAGATGGTCTCTCTCAAACAACCCTGCAACCAAATAACAAAGAGTCTCTTGTGTCCCCAACACACCCAATACAATGGTAAATTATATAGGTACACTAGTTCGGCGAAGAGATGGTGATACAAATGGTATATGGATGGTAGATAAATGTTTTTGAAATCTGAAAATATAAAAACAGCAAGATAACTAATAATAAAAGTGAGCGCAAACGGTATTGCAATGCATGGAAACAAGGCCTAGGGATCATACTTTCACTAGTGCAAGTCCTATCAACAATAATAACATAATTGGATCATATAACTATCCCTCAACATGCAACAAAGAGTCACTCCAAAGTCACTAATAGCGGAGAACAAACGAAGAGATTATGGTAGGGTACGAAACCACCTCAAAGTTATTCTTTCCAATCAATCCGTTGGGCTATTCCTATAAGTATCACAAACAGCCCTAGAGTTCGTACTAGAGTAACACCTTAAGACACAAATCAATCAAAACCCTAATGTCACCTAGATACTTCAATGTCACCTCAAGTATCCGTGGGTATGATTATACAATATACATCACACAATCTCAGATTCATCTATTCAACCAACACATAGAACCTCAAGAGTGCCCCAAAGTTCCTACCGGAGAATCACGACGAAAACGTGTGCCAACCCCTATGCATAGATTCCCAAGGTCACGGAACCCACAAGTTGATCACCGAAACATACATCAAGTGGATCAATAGAATACCCCATTGTCACCACAGGTATCCCACGCAAGACATACATCAAGTGTTCTCAAATCCTTAAAGACTCAATCCGATAAGATAACTTCAAAGGGAAAACCCAATCCATTACAAGAGAGTAGAGGGGGAGAAACATCATAACATCCAACTATAATAGCAAAGCTCGCGATACATCAAGATTGTGCCACCTCAAGAACACGAGAGAGAGAGATCAAACACATAGCTACTGGTACATACCCTCAGCCCCGAGGGAGAACTACTCCCTCCTCGTCATGGAGAGCGTCGGGATGATGAAGATGGCCACCGGAGAGGGGTTCCCCCTCCGGCAGGGTGCCGGAACGGGTCTAGATTGGTTTTCGGTGGCTACGGAGGCTTCTGGCGGCGGAACTCCCGATCTATTGTGCTCCCCGAAGTTTTTAGGGTATATGGGTATATATGGGTGGAAGAAGTACGTCGGTGGACCTCCGGGCTGTCCACGAGGCAGGGGGCGCGCCCCCACCCTCGTGGGCAGCCCGGGACTCTCTTGGTCCATCTCCGATACTCCGTGGGCTTCTTCTGGTCCAAAAATAAGTTTCGTGAAGTTTCAGGTCAATTGGACTCCGTTTGATTTTCCTTTTCTGCGATACTCTAAAACAAGGAAAAAACATAAACTGGCATTGGGCTCTGGGTTAATAGGTTAGTCCCAAAAATAATATAAAAGTGTCTAATAAAGCCCGTAAACATCCAAAGCAGATAATATAATAGCATGGGACAATAAAAAAATTATAGATACGTTGGAGACGTATCAGTTCGCCGACGTTTGGCACGGCCAGGATTGGGTTGTTCACAAAAGGGTTTTTATTTCCTCTAGTACGGCTGTTGTCGCGTCCGTCCACTCGAAGTGATCGGTTCGCTGTAGAAGACGATAGAGTGGCAGTGCCCTTTCTCCCAATCTGGAGATAAAGCGGCTTAGAGCTACCATGCAACCCGCGAGCTTTTGGACTTGTTTAAGGTCAGTCGGCGTAGCCGATTGTGACAGAGCTTGGATTTTGGCTGGATTTGCTTCAATTCTGTTGGGAATATAGCTACCAGATATAACCCGCCCAGGAGGGGCCGGGTCAACCCCAATGGCGGTTTACAAAAGAAGCCCAGTAATTACAAAAGAAGCCCAGTAATATAGCTACCAGATATAACCCGCCCAGGAGGGACCGGGACTCTGTAGGCCGCCAGGCGTCAAACCATGTATATAAGGGGACGACCCGACGGCGGCTTAGGACAAGAAACAACAACTCGAAGCCAAGCAAAGCGGATTCGCTCCCTGGTCATCGAAACCTCAGCAATTCCAAACCCAACTAGACGTAGGCTTTTACCTTCATCATAAGGGGCCGAACTAGTATAAACCTCTCGTGTCCTTTGTCCCGATTAACCCCTTTAAGCTTCCTAGTTGCGATGGCCCTATGACTAAGTCCTTTTGCTAGGACATCTGCCGTGACAATTCCACGACAGTTGGCGCCCACCGTGGGGCCAGCGCACGGTGGATTTGAGTTCTTGAAGGGCAACTTCGAAGGGCTCAAAGGATACGCTGTGGGCCGGATGACCAAGAGTCGTCACGGCAAGCTCTACATCGACGACGAAGGCTGGGGCCCCGAGGCCGGCTCAATTGAGTATGGGTACCGGGTCCCCTTCGGCGGAATTCATGTCTTCATCGGCTGGATCGGCGAATCGGGCCCTGAGCCGGACGTCTGCACCAACATCATCGAGACGGCTCAGCGCGCGAGATCCGCCCGGGCCCAACCCGCCGTAAAGCGTGCCTTCATGGGTTGCATCCATGGAGGTGAGTTTTCTGAAGGATCCATGGATGGCGGTGAGATGGCCATCTGTTCCGACGGTGAGTCGTCCTCAGGCGAGACAGATTCTTTGTATCAACTACAAAATGGCGTACTTGGGGGCTGTTCCGATGGCAGCAGTATTTCGGACCTCTCTGAGCCGCCGAATCGAGCCGGAGTTTTCATGGCTGGCACTCAACCCGAGCAGAGCTCTACGGCTACGGCAGCAGTAACCACCGGGTCGGCAGCAGCCGGGTCAGGAGACCCCGCGCGCCCCCTGGCTCAGATGCTAATGGACCTCATGGATAAGTTGACGGCTCTGTTGACTGTTGTGGTGGAGCCGGTGGATAAGGCTCAGCATGACGCGGAGGTGGAACGGGTACGTGAAGATATGGCACAGGCCAAGGAAAATTTAGCAGCAGAAGAGGTCAGGATGGCCGCGGAGCGGGCGGCTTTGGACGCTCGTGCTCAGCAGCTTCAAGCGGAGACTTTCCGGCTCTCGGTGGATCTAAACGCGTCAAACGAGGTCATAAGGAGAAGGCACCAGAAAACTCAGTCACGTCTGCCTCTGACGTACGATCCTAGGAACCTTTTCCACACACCCGGGGCTGGTCCAAGTAACCCGTTGGAGGCAAACCGGATCACGACACCCAGGGCCGGGGCGCCGGTTCAGCCGCGGGCCATGGAACCACCTCATATGAATACTGCTCCGCCTCATTATACACTAATACCACCGGGTCACTTTTCCAATCCTTTGGAGAATCTCATTGCTGCGTCGACTTGTTTGGTGGCTCTCCCGATGGAAGGTGACTCTCCAACAGCAATCGAAACACAAAGGGTGAGAGAACTTCTTCAGACGGCTCTAGCGTAGCAGGATGCGTACTCTTACAGTCGAGACAGAATCCATTCAACCCCTCGCCCAAGCCGGAGCCCGAGCTATAGCAGGCATATGGACTTAGCCGCTATGTCGAGCAATGCTCAATGCCGTAACCAACCGCGCAGGCATGAGCCGACGCAGGGTGGAGCCCTTAACTTGGTGGATCAGGAGAGGATCCGTCAAGAGGCTGAGCGGGTGGTT
The DNA here is from genome assembly GCF_003073215.2 of Triticum urartu. Taxonomy (NCBI): domain Eukaryota; kingdom Viridiplantae; phylum Streptophyta; class Magnoliopsida; order Poales; family Poaceae; genus Triticum; species Triticum urartu. The sequence continues at coordinate 506,132,412 of NC_053022.1, read as the reverse complement.
CAACTGGCAGCTGAGCAGGCGGCTCATCGGGCTTTTCCGGCTTATCCGGCAACCTCTGTTGAGGTAGGAGTAGTCACAAGAACAGGAGGTGTCCCTTGCCTGGTGCCGGCTATACGTAATGAGCGCTTGCCAAAAGACTTCAAGGGGCCTCGTAAGGTGCCTAATTACATGGCCGACTTGCAGCCTGGGGCCTGGATTGGAAGTTATGAGATGACGATGGAGCTGTTGGAAGTCAGCAATGCAGCAATGGCTAAGTATTTCACTATGATGTTGGATGGAACGGCTCGCACTTGTTTGAAAGGATTGCCCCCCAATTCCATCGGCTCATGGGTGGAATTAAAGGCCCGGTTCATTCAGAACTTCAAGGACACATGTAAACAACCTATGTCAATCGTGGACCTGACTAATTGTAAGCAAAAGGAAGGTGAGTCCACGACCCATTGGGTGTGCCGGGTCAAGGAGATAATACATTCATCTGATAAGATGGGCCGGCTCGGCAGTCTTAATGTTGGACAAAAATTGCCGTTTTGAACCTCTGAAGCAGAAGCTGGGGCGGCTCAAGCGTGACTGCAATGACATGGGCCACTTGATGGCGGCCCTGGTCAAATATGCCGATTCTGACAGTACCAAGGATCCCGTGTCTGATGAAGAAAAAACAGGGAAGGGAAAGAAGAACGGCAACAACAAGGGTCACCAGCATAACCCGGCAAATCAAGGAGGTAATAAACATAAGGCTGACGAGTTTGTGGCTAACACGAATGCACATGGCAACAACCAACGACACAAGGGTAGGCAACCCCCTCGGTCAGGCGGGTCAGGTCCCACCCTCGAGCAACTACTGAATGAACTTTGTCCAAGACACAACACCCGGGAGAAGCCAGCTACCCATCTGTGGAAGGACTGTACGATCATGAAGGCATTTAAAAATTCCAACATGTTTGATGGTAGCCACGGACCTGGTGGCGTTTCAGGCGGAGGCGGCTTTCAGGGCCCGGGCGCCGGGTCAGGCGGAAGCGGTTTTCACGGCCAGGGCCATCCGGGTAACCATGGTGGCTATAATTAGCAACCTGGCCAAAATAATCAGCAACAACAATCCGGGTATTAGAGTAACCCAAAACAGTTGAATGGTGGGCAGTACCACGTGTTTACCACTAGTTTATGCAAGAGGGACCAGAAGCTTCATAAGAGGGTTGTCAATGCCGTTGAGCTGGCGATTCCATGTTATTTGAGGTGGTTAGAACAGCCTATTGTGTGGAGCAGAGAAGATCACCCTCCCCGGGTTGATAATCTGGATCACTTGGCCTTGGTGGTGGCACCTCAGGTTGGTGGATATAAGTTCACTAAGGTGCTCATGGACAGAGGCAGTAGCATCAACATCCTCTATTATGAGACGTTTCGTCGGATGGGGTTGACTGATAAGAGTCTTAAACAATCCAACACTGTTTTTCATGGTGTTATCCCTGGTAAGTCAGCATACCCAGTTGGTAAGATTGAACTGGAAGTAGCCTTTGGGGATGAATATGATTCCAGGGCTGAGAAGTTAACTTTTGAAGTGATTAAGATCAAAAGCCCGTATCATGCTCTGTTTGGACGGTCGGCTTACTCCAAGTTCATGGCTCGACCGTGTTATGTATATCTGCAGCTCAAGAGGCCGGGTTATAAAGGCACCATTATAGTACATGGAAGCCGGAAAATAGCCCTGGAATGTGAAGAAGGTGATGCCGCTTATGCTGAGTCTGTTTGTGCGACAGAGGAATTGAAGTTCTATAAAGACAACATTGACCCGGCAGACATGACGTCTTTAAAGAAGCCAACTACGGAGCATGAACCAGTGTTGAAATTCAAGTCAGCTGATGACACCAAAATGGTTGATTTGTGCCTGGCGACTCATCCAAGCAGTTCATCATCAGTGCCAACTTGGATCCAAAATAGGAAAGCGCGCTTATCGAGTTCATCCATGAGAACCGGGACATCTTTGCATGGAAACCTTCTGACATGCCGGGTGTCCCGAGAGAACTCGCTGAGCACACTCTTAATATTGATCCGAAATTTAAGCCGGTTAGGCATTTTCTTCGACGGTTTAACAAGGAACAGCGCAAGGCCATCGGAGAAGAGGTGGCCCGGCTCTTGGCGTCCGGGTTCATTGTGGAAGTTTTTTACCCAGAGTGGTTGGCTAACCCGGTGCTTGTACTCAAGGATAACGACACCTGGCGTATGTGTGTGGATTACACTGATTTGAACAAAGCTTGTCCGGCTGACCCTGTTGCTCTCCCTCGTATTGATCAGATCATTGATGCTACGGCGGGTTGTGAGCGTTTGAGTTTTCTAGATGCCTATTCAGGTTACCATCAGATCAAGATGGCAGTCAAGGACCAGGAGAAGACAGCTTTCATCACTCCGTTTGGAGCCTTCTGCTATGTATCTATTCCTTTTGGGCTTAAGAGTGCCCAGGCGACTTATCAACGGTGTGTGCAGAATTGCCTTCACAATCAGATTGGGCGTAATGTTCATGCTTATGTGGATGATATAGTGGTGAAGTCCAGAGAAGAGGAAACCTTGGTAACAGATCTGAAGGAGACATTTGATAACCTCCGGGTCTACAAGATGATGCTTAACCCGGCCAAGTGTGTTTTTGGAGTCCCAGCTGGCAAACTCTTGGGTTTTTTGGTGTCTAGCAGAGGTATTGAAGCTAACCCAGAGAAAATTAAAGCAATCACATCTCTGGCCAAACCGGTGTGCATCAATGACGTTCAACGGCTGGCAGGTCACGTCGCTGCCTTAAGCCGGTTAGGGGAGAAGGCAATGCCTTTGTATCAAATGATGAAAAAGGCAGATGACTTTGTCTGGAGTGACGCTGCTAACTCTGCTTTTGAGGATCTGAAGAAACAGCTCGCTGAGCCGCCGGTTCTGGCTGCTCCGGTTGAGAAAGAGCCGTTGTTATTATATGGAGCTGCTAACTCACATGCTGTCAATGTGGCCATTGTTGTGGAGCGCAAGGAGGCTGGCAAAGAACATCCGGTCCAATGGCCGGTTTACTACGTCAGTGATGTGTTGATTGTATCTAAACAAAGATATCCACATTGACAGAAGCTCGTTTATGGGGTGTTCATGGCAAGCCGGAAGCTCAAACATTACTTTCAGGGTTGATACGTCCATTTTGCATCATGCTTTTATATCGATATTTATTGCATTATGGGCTGCTATTACACATTATGTCACAATACTAATGCCTATTCTCTCTTATTTTACAAGGTTTACATAAAGAGGGAGAATGCCGGCAGTTGGGATTCTGGGCTGGAAAAGGAGCAAACATTAGAGACCTATTCTGCATAGCTCCAAAAGTCCTGAAACTTCACGGAAGACGTTTTCAGAATATATAAAAAATACTCAGCAGAAGAAGTTCACCAGGGGGGCACACCCTGCCCACGAGGGTAGGGGGCGCGCCCTACCCCCTGGGCGCGCCCCCCTACCTCGTGCCCCCCCTGGTGGCCCTCCAGTGGCCATCTTCTGCTATATGAAGTCTTTCAACGGGAAAAAAATCATAAGACATCTTCTCGGACGAAACTCTGCCACCACGAGGCGGAACCTTGGCGGAACCAATCTAGGGCTCTGGCGGAGCTGTTCTACCGGGGAAACTTCCCTCCGAGAGGGGGAAATCATCGCCATCGTCATCACCAACGCTCCTCTCATCGGGAGAGGGCAATCTCCATCAACATCTTCATCAGCACCATCTCCTCTCAAAACCCTAGTTCATCTCTTGTATCCAATTCTTGTCTCCAAGTCCGGGATTGGTGCTAGTAGATTGCTAGTAGTGTTAATTACTCCTTGTAGTTGATGCTAGTTGGTTTATTTGGTGGAAGATCATATGTTCAGATCCTATATGCATATTAATACCCCTCTGATTATGAACATGAATATGCTTTGTGAGTAGTTACGTTTGTTCCTGAGGACGTGGGAGAAGTCTTGCTATTAGTAGTCATGTGAATTTGGTATTCGTTCGATATTTTGATGAGATGTATGTTGTCTCTCCTCTAGTGGTGTTATGTGAACGTTGACTACATGACACTTCACCATTATTTGGGCCTAGAGGAAGGCATTGGGAAGTAATAAGTATATGATGGGTTGCTAGAGTGACAGAAGCTTAAACCCTAGTTTATGCGTTGCTTCATAAGGGGCTGATTTGGATCCCTATGTTTCATGCTATGGTTAGGTTTACCTTAATACTCTTGTTGTAGTTGCGGATGCTTGCAATAGAGGTTAATCATAAGTGGGATGCTTGTCCAAGTAAGGACAGTACCCAAGCACCGATCCACCCACATACCAAATTATCAAAGTACCGAACGCAAATCATATGAACGTGATGAAAACTAGCTTGACGATATTCCCATGTGTCCTCGGGAGCACTTTTCTCTATATAAGAGTTTGTCCAGGATTGTCCTTTGCTACAAAAAGGATTAGGCCACCTTGCTGCACTTTATTTACTTTTGTTACTTGTTGCTCGTTACAAATTATTCGATCACAAAACTATCTGTTACCACTTATTTCAGTACTTGCAGAGAATACCTTGCTGGAAACCGCTTATCATTTCCTTCTGCTCCTCGTTGGGTTCGACACTCTTACTTATCGAAAGGACTACGATAGATCCCCTATACTTGTGGGCCATCAAGACTCTTTTCTAGCGCCGTTGGCGGGGAGTGAAGCGCCTTTGGTAGGTGGAATTTGGTAAGGACAAATTTATATAGTGTGCTGAAATTTACTGTCACTTGTTACTATGGAAAGTAATCCTCTGAGGGGCTTGTTCGGGGTATCTTCACCCCGACCAGTAGAGCAAAGAGTTGCTCCTCAACCTACTGAAAATGAAAATGAAAATGTCTGCTTTGAAATTCCTTTGGGTATGATAGAAAAACTGCTAGCTAATCCTTTTGTAGGAGATGGAACAAAGCATCCTGATGAGCATCTAATATATGTGGATGAAGTTTGTGGATTATTTAAGCTTGCAGGTGTACCCGGAGATGTTGTTAAGAAGAAGGTCTTCCCTTTATCTTTGAAGGGAGATGCATCGACATGGTATAGGCTATATGATGATATGGGGTCATGGAACTACAAACGATTGAAATTGGAATTTCATCAGAAGTTTTATCCTATGCATCTTGTTCATCGTGATCGCAATTATATATATATAATTTTTGGCCTCGCGAAGGAGAAAGCATCGCTCAAGCTTGGGGGAGGCTTAAATCAATGTTATATTCATGCCCCAATCATGAGCTCTCAAGAGAAATGATTATTCAAAAATTTTATGCTCGGCTTTCTCATAACAATCGCACCACGCTTGATACTTCTTGTGCTGGCTCTTTTATGATGAAGACTATTGAATTCAAATGGGTTTTATTGGAAAGAATTAAACGCAACTCTGAAGATTGGGACCTCGACAAAGGTAAGGAGTCAGGTATGACACCTAAGTTTGATTGTGTTAAATCTTTTATGGATATCGATGTTTTCCGTAAATTTAGCACTAAATATGGACTTGAATCTGAGATAGTAGTTCTTTCTGTGAATCTTTTGCTACTTATGTTGATCTCCCCAAGGAGAAGTGGTTTAAATATCATCCTCCCATAGAAGTAAAAGTAGTTGCACCAATTAAAGTTGAAGAAAAGATTGTCACTTATAATGATCCTATTGTTCCTACCGCTTATGTTGAGAAACCACCTTTTCCTATTAGGATAAAGGATCATGCTAAAGCTTCAACTGTGGTTCGTAAAAGCAATATTAAAACTTATACACCTTTTGAGCAAATTAAAGTTGAACCTGATATTGCTATTGTTAAAGATCTCTTGGCTGATAATATTGATGGGCATGTTATTTATTTCTGTGATGAAACTGCTAGAATTGCTAAACCTTGTGCTAAAGATAAAAATAGACCTGTGGTAGGCATGCCTGTTATTTATGTTAAAATAGGAGATCATTGTTATCATGGTTTATGTGATATGGGTGCCAATGCTAGTGCAATACCTATTAGCCTATATAGAGAAATTATGCATGATATTGCACCTGTTGAGTTAGAAGATATTGATGTCACAATTAAACTTGCCAATAGAGATACTATTTCACCAATGGGAATTGTTAGAGATGTTGAAGTCTTGTGTGGGAAAACTAAATATCCTGCTGATTTTCTTGTTCTTGGTTTCCCACAAGATAGCTTTTGTCCCATTATATTTGGTAGACCCTTCTTAAACACTGTTAATGCTACCATAGATTGCAAAAGGGATGTTGTTACTATTGGTTTAGATGATATGTCTCATGAATTTAATTTCTCTAAATTTAGTAGACAATACCGTGAATAAGAATTCCTAGTAAGGATGAAATTATTGGTCTTGCTTCTATTGCCGTACCTCCTAGTGATCCTTTAGAACAATATTTGCTAGACCATGAAAATGATATGTTTATGAATGAAACAAGGGAAATAGATGAAGTATTATTTAAACAGGAACCTATTCTGAAACACAATTTGCCTATTGAAATCCTAGGGGGTCCTCCTCCACCCAAGGGTGATCCCGTGTTTGAGCTTAAACCGTTGCCTAATACTCTTAAATATGCTTATCTTGATGAGAAAAAGATATATCCTGTTATTATTAGTGCTAACCTTTCAAAGCATGAAGAAGAGAGATTATTGAAAATTCTAAAGAAGCACCATGCTGCTATTGGGTATACTCTTGATGATCTTAAGGGCATTAGTCCCACTCTATGTCAACATAAAATAAATTTGGAAGAAGATGCTAAACCAGTTCGTGATCATCAACGACGACTGAATCCTAAAATGAAAGAAGTGGTAAGAAAGGAAATACTTAAGCTCCTTGAAGCAGGTATAATCTATCCTGTTGCTGATAGTCAGTGGGTAAGTCCTGTCCATTGTGTCCCTAAGAAGGGAGGTATTACTGTTGTTCCTAATGATAAAGATGAATTGATTCCTCAAAGAATTATTACAGGTTATAGGATGGTAATTGATTTCCGCAAATTAAATAAGGCCACTAAAAAGGACCATTACCCCTTACCTTTTATCGATCAAATTCTAGAAAGATTATCCAAACATACACATTTTTGCTTTCTAGATGGTTATTCTGGTTTCTCTCAATACATGTGTCAGCTAAGGATCAATCAAAGACTACTTTTACTTGCCCTTTTGGTACTTTTGCTTATAGACGTATGCCTTTTGGTTTATGTAATGCACTTGCTACCTTTCAAAGATGCATGATGGCTATATTCTCTGACTTTTGTGAAAAGATTTGTGAGGTTTTCATGGATGATTTCTCCGTCTATGGATATTCTTTTGATGATTGCTTGAGCAACCTTGATCGAGTTTTGCAGAGATGTGAAGAAACTAATCTTGTCTTGAATTGGGAAAAGTGCCACTTTATGGTTAATGAAGGTATTGTCTTGGGGCATAAAGTTTCTGAAAGAGGTATTGAAGTTGATAAAGCCAAGGTTGATGCTATTGAAAAGATGCCATGTCCCAAGGACATAAAAGCTATAAGAAGTTTCCTTGGTCACGCCGATTTTTATAGGAGGTTCATTAAGGACTTCTCCAAAATTTCTCGGCCTCTGACTAATTTATTACAAAAACATATACCATTTGTCTTTGATGATGATTGTGTAGAAGCATTTGAAATACTTAAGAAAGCTTTGATCTCTGCACCTATTGTTCAGCCACTTGATTGGAATTTACCCTTGAAATTATGTGTGATGCTAGTGATTATGCTATAGGTGCTGTTCTAGGGAAAAGAGTTGATAAGAAATTAAACGTTATTCAATATGCTAGTAAAACCCTAGACAATGCTCAAATAAATTATGCTACTACTGAAAAAGAATTCTTAGCAGTTGTATTTGCTTGCGATAAGTTCAGACCTTATATTGTTGATTCTAAAGTAACTATTCACACTGATCATGCTGCTATTAAATATCTTATGGAAAAGAAAGATGCTAAACCTAGACTTATTAGATGGGTTCTCTTGCTACAAGAATTTGACTTACATATTGTTGATAGAAAGGGAGCTGAGAACCCCATTGCAGACAACTTGTCTAGGTTAGAAAATGTGCTCGATGACCCACTACCTATTGATGATAGCTTTCCTGATGAGCAATTAAATGTCATAAATGCTTCTCACACTGCTCCATGGTATGCTGATTATGCTAATTACATTGTTGCCAAATTCATACCACCTAGTTTCACATACCAGCAAAAGAAAAGGTTCTTCTATGATTTGAGGCATTACTTTTGGGATGACCCACATATTTATAAAGAAGGAGTAGATGGTGTTATTAGACATTGTGTACCTGAGCATGAACAGGAACAGATCCTACGCAAGTGTCACTCCGAAGCTTATGGAGGACACCGTGCTGGAGATAGAACTGCACATAAGGTATTGCAATCTGGTTTTTATTGGCCTACTCTCTTCAAGGATGCCCGTAAGTTTGTCTTATCTTGTGATGAATGTCAAAGAATTGATAATATTAGTAGATATCAAGAAATGCCTATGAACTAGTCACTCGTTATTGAACCATTTGATGTTTGGGGCTTTGACTATATGGGGCCTTTTCCTTCCTCTAATGGTTATACACATATTTTAGTTGCTGTTGATTACGTTACTAAGTGGGTAGAAGCTATTCCAACTAGTAGTGCTGATCATAACACTTCTATTAAAATGCTTAAAGAAGTTATTTTTCCAAGGTTTGGAGTCCCTAGATATTTAATGACTGATGGTTGTTCACATTTTATTCATGGTGCTTCCCATAAAATGCTTGCTAAATATGATTTTAATCATAGAATTGCATCCCCTTATCACCCACAGTCTAGTGGTCAAGTAGAATTGAGCAATAGAGAACTCAAATTAATTTTGCAAAAGACTGTCAATAGGTCTAGAAAGAATTGGTCCAAGAAACTTGATGATGCATTATGGGCCTATAGAACTACATATAAAGATCCTATGGGTATGTATCCGTATAAAATGGTCTATGGAAAAGCATGTCACTTACCTCTCGAACTAGAACACAAGGCATATTGGGCTATTAAAGAGCTCAATTATGATTTTAAAATTGCCGGTGAGAATAGGTTATTTGATATTAGCTCACTCGATGAATGGAGAACCCAAGCCTACGAAAATGCCAAGTTGTTTAAAGAAAAAGTTAAAAGATGGCATGATAAAATGATACACAAGCGGGAGTTTAATGTAGGTGATTATGTATTGCTATACAACTCTCGTTTAAGATTTTTTGCATGAAAACTTCTCTCTAAATGGGAAGGTCCTTACGTTATCGAGGAGGTCTATCGTTCCGGTGCCATAAAAATCAACAACTTCGAAGGCACAAATCCGAAGGTGGTGAACGGTCAAAGAATCAAACATTATATCTCAGGTAATCCCATAAATGTTGAAACCAATGTTATTGAAACCGTAACCCCGGAGGAATACATAAGGGACACTTTCCGGAACGTTTTAGACTCCGAAAAGGAATAGGTATGTGGTACGGTAAGTAAACCGACTCCAAAACAGTTCTAAAGGCAATATTTCTCCGTTTTGGAATATTTAGAAATATAGAAAAATATGAAGCAGTCCGGGAAGGACACGGGGGCTCCACAAGGGTGGAGGGCGCGCCCTACCCCCTGGGCGCGCCCCCTACCTTGTGGGCACCTCGTGCGCTTTCCGAACTCCATTTTCTTACACGACACGTATTTTGGTCGGTAATAATTCATTATATAATCTTCCGGGGGTTTTGACTCCCGTATCACGCAATTATCCTCTGTTTGTGTTTCGAGCTGTTTTTCTGACAGATCCATGACGTCATGTCATCTTCAAGTGCCCCTAAGGACCAGTTCTTTGAGAAGGTCATCAACCCCTACCTCACGGAGGTGCCGCAACACCCTCAAACCATTGAGATGCGTGAGGGGTTGTTGCACATCCGCGATGCTGGAGGACCAAGGAAGACCGGAAGCACAGAGGCAAGGCTCGAGGCATTGGAGCAAGATGTTTTCAAGTGTCAGGAGATGGTGGAGCGTGGACTCGATTCCAATCACATTATGATCACGGAGTTCACCAACAACCACAAGCTAGACGTCAAGGACATCGGGGAGGCCATCTTCAAGCTTCATGAGAAAATCGAGCACCTCCAAGCCCAGATCTATGACCTGCAAAATCAAAACTGTGAGTATGAATATAGATTCAAGAGGATGAGTTTGGCTGCAGATTTGAGGTTTCAGGAGACTCGATCACCCTTCTATGATGGTGAGCCTATGCCTTGGAAGAAGGACAACAAACCTACGCCATCAACAAAACCATCACCTTCTCCACCAACAAAGAAGAATTGAGCATCTGGTATGGGCACTCCCCTTGGCAACTGCCAAGCTTGGGGGAGTGCCCCGGTATCGTATCACCATCACTTTTATCTTTACCGTTTTTCTTAGTTCGATCCTTTTGGTAATATCTTGATCTAGTAGAATAAAGTTTATGGCATGATCTAGTTTTGAGTTTTGCTTTATGATCCTTCTATGTAATCGAGTCCGTGAGCTATATATAATAAAGATTAGTGTTGAGTCAAGGGCTTGATTATTTTTCCATGATCCTAAGTGAATAAAAGAAAATAGAATTAAATAAAAAAGGGAAACAAAGAGATCATATGGATCTTATGGAGAGTAATGAGCTCACATAGAATAAGTATGATGAATAAAAGTTGTTGAGAGTTGACAAACATAGTTTTGGTCATCGTTGCAATTAATAGGAAGTAATAAAGAAAGAGAGGTCTTCACATATAAATATAATATCTTGGACATCTTTTATGATTGTGAGCACTCATTAAAATATGACATTCTAAAGAGTTGACGTTGGACAAGGAAGACAGTGTAATGGGTTATGTTTTCTTACATCTGAGATAAATTATATTATCATGGATCATCCAACACGGTTGAGCTTGCCTTTCCCCCTCATGCTAGCCAAATTCATCACACCAAGTAGAGATACTACTTGTGCTTCTGAATACCCTTAAACCAGTTTTGCCATGAGAGTCCACCATACCTGCCTATGGATTGAGTAAGATCCTCCAAGTAAGTTGTCATCGGTGCAAGCAATAAAAAATTGCTCTCTAGATATGTATGACTTATTAGTGTGGGAGAAAATAAGCTTTATACGATCATGTGATATGGAAGAAATAAAAGCGACAGACTGCATAATAAAGGTCCATATCACAAGTGGCAATATAAAGTGACGTTCTTTCGCATTAAGTTTTTATGCATCCAACCATAAAAGCGCATGACAACCTCTGCTTCCCTCTGCGAAGGGCCTATCTTTTACTTTTATCTCCTACCTTGCATAAGAGTCATGGTGATCTTCACCCTTCCTTTTCACATTTTATCCTTTGGCAAGCACAGTATGTTGGAAAGATCCTAGTATATATGGCTAATCGGATGTGAGTTTTCATGAACTATTATTGTTGACATTACCCTTGAGGTAAAACATTAGGAGGCAAAACTATAAGCCCCTATATTTCTCTGTGTCCGATTAAAACTCCATACCCATAAGTATTGCGTGAGTGTCAGCAATTGTGAAAGACTATATGATAGTTGAGTATGTGGACTTGCTGAAAATCTCTTATATATTGACTCTTTCCTATGTTATGATAAATTGCAATTGCTCCAATGACTGAGATTATAGTTTGTTAGTTTTCAATGAAGTTTACAATTCATGCTTGAAATTGTGATTGAATTATTACTCTATCATAAGAAATCATATGACAAGAATTATGTGAGTTGTTGTTCTAAGAATGATCATGATGCCCTCATGTCCGTATTTTATTTTTATCAACACCTCTATCTCCAAACATGTGGACATATTTTTCAATTTCGGCTTTCGCTTGAGGACAAGCGAGGTCTAACCTTGGGGGAGTTGATACGTACATTTTGCATCATGCTTTTATATCGATATTTATTACATTATGGGCTGTTATTACACATTATGTCACAATACTTATGCCTATTCTCTCTTATTTTACAAGGTTTACATAAAGAGGGAGAATGCCGACAGCTGGGATTCTGGGCTGGAAAAGGAGCAAATATTAGAGACCTATTTTGCACAGCTCCAAAAGCCCTAAAAATTCACGAAAGACGTTTTCAGAATATATAAAAAATACTCAGCGGAAGAAGTTCACCAGGGGGGCCACACCCTGCCCACGAGGGTGGGGGGCGCGCCCCCTACCTCGTGGGCCCCCTAGTGGCCCTCCGGTAGCCATCTTCTGCCATATGAAGTCTTTCGATGGGAACAAAAATCATAAGCCATCTTCTCGGACGAAACTCCGCCGCCAGGAGGCGGAACCTTGGCGAAACCAATCTAGGGCTCTGGTGAAGCTGTTCTGCCGAGGAAACATCCCTCCGGGAGGGGGAAATCATCGCCATTGTCATCACCAATGCTCCTCTCATCGGGAGAGGGCAATCTGCATCAACATATTCATCAGCACCATCTCCTCTCAAAACCCTAGTTCATCTCTTGTATCCAATTCTTGACTCCAAGTCCGGGATTGGTGCTAGTAGGTTGCTAGTAGTGTTAATTACTCCTTGTAGTTGATGCTAGTTTGTTTATTTGGTGGAATATCATATGTTCAGATCCTATATGCATATTAATACCCCTCTGATTATGAACATGAATATGCTTTGTGAGTAGTTACGTTTGTTCCTGAGGACATGGGAGAAGCCTTGCTATTAGTAGTCATGTGAATTTGGTATTCGTTCGATATTTTGATGAGATGTATGTTGTCTCTCCTCTAGTGGTGTTATGTGAACGTCAACTACATGACACTTCACCATTATTTGGGCCTAGAGGAAGGCATTGGGAAGTAATAAGTAGATGATGGGTTGCTAGAGTGACAGAAGCTTAAACCCTAGTTTATGCGTTGCTTCGTAAGGGGCTGATTTGGATCCCTATGTTTCATGCTATGGTTAGGTTTGTTGGGGAACGTTGCAGAAAACAAAAAATTTCCTACGGCTTCACCAAGATCCATCTATGAGTTCATCTAGCAACGAGTGATCGGATGCATCTACATACCTTTGTAGATCGCGAGCGGAAGCGTTCAAAGAACGGGGATGAGGTAGTCGGACACGACGTGATCCAAATCACCGGAGATCCTAGCACCGAACGGATGGTACCTCCGCGTTCAACACACATACGGTCAGCGTAACGTCTCCTTCTTCTTGATCCAGCAAGGGGAAGGAGAAGTTGATGAAGATCCAACAGCACGACGGCGTGGTGGTGGATGTAGGGCGTCACAGTAGCAGGGCTTCGCCTATACTACGAGAGAGAGATGTAACAGGGGAGAGGGAGGCGCCAAAAGGATGAGGTCTGATGTCCTCCATCTCCCCCACTATATATAGGGGTGTCTAGGGGGGGAGCCGGCCCTAGGAGATCCAATCTCCTAGGGGGGCGGCGGCCAAGGGGTGGGGGGCTTGCCCCCCAAGCAAGGGGACGCCCCCCTTTAGGGTTTCCCCAAACCCTAGGCGCATGGGCCCTTTTGGGGCTGGTGCCCTTGGCCCATATAGGCCAAGGCGCACCCCCTACAGCCCATGTGGCCCCCGGGGCAGGTGGCCCCACCCGGTGGACCCCCGGGACCCTTCCGATGGTCCCGGTACAATACCGGTGACCCCGAAACTTGTCCCGATGGCCGAAATAGCACTTCCTATATATAATTCTTTACCTCCGGACCATTCCGGAACTCCTCGTGACGTCCGGGATCTCATCCGGGACTCCGAACAACATTCGGGTTACTGCATATACATATCTTCACAACCCTAGCGTCACCGAACCTTAAGTGTGTAGACCTTACGGGTTCGGGAGACAGGCAGACATGACCGAGACGACTCTCCGGTCAATAACCAACAGCGGGATCTGGATACCCATGTTGGCTCCCACATGCTCCACGATGATCTCATCGGATGAACCACGATGTCGAGGATTCAAGCAATCCTGTATGCAATTCCCTTTGTCAATCGATATGTTACTTTCCCGAGATTCGATCGTCGGTATCCCAATACCTCGTTCAATCTCGTTACCGGCAAGTCACTTTACTCGTACTGTAATGCATGATCCCGTGACCAGACACTTGGTTACTTTGAGCTCATTATGATGATGCATTACTGAGTGGGCCCAATGATACCTCTCCGTCATACGGAGTGACAAATCCCAGTCTTGATCCGTGTCAACCCAACAGATACTTTCGGAGATACCCATAGTCTACCTTTATAGTCACCCAGTTACGTTGTGACGTTTGGTATACCCAAAGCACTCCTACGGTATCCGGGAGTTACACGATCTCATGGTCTAAGGAAAAGATACTTGACATTGGAAAAACTCTAGCAAACGAACTATACGATCTTTATGCTATGTTTAGGATTGGGTCTTGTCCATCACATCATTCTCCTAATGATGTGATCTCGTTATCAATGACATCCAATGTCCATAGTCAGGAAACCATGACTATCTGTTGATCAACGAGCTAGTCAACTAGAGGCTTACTAGGGACATGTTGGTGTCTGTTATTCACACATGTATTATGATTTCCGGATAACACAATTATAGCATGAATAAAGACAATTATCATGAACAAGGAAATATAATAATAATGCTTTTATTATTGCCTCTAGGGCATATTTCCAACAGTCTCCCACTTGCACTAGAGTCAATAATCTAGTTACATTGTGATGAATCGAACACCCATGGAATTCTGGTGTTGATCATGTTTTGCCCTAGGGAGAGGTTTAGTCAACGGATCTGCTACATTCAGGTCCGTATGTACTTTACAAATCTCTATGTCTCCATCTTGAACATTTTCACGAATGGAGTTGAAGCGACGCTTGATGTGCCTTGTCTTCTTGTGAAACCTGGGCTCCTTGGCAAGTGCAATAGCTCCAGTGTTGTCACAAAAGAGTTTGATTGGCCCCGACGCATTGGGTATGACTCCTAGGTCGGTGATGAACTCCTTCACCCATATTGCTTCATGTGCTGCCTCCGAGGCTGCCATGTACTCCGCTTCACATGTAGATCCCGCCACGACGCTCTGTTTGCAGCTGCACCAGCTCACTGCTCCACCATTCAACATATACACATATCTGGTTTGTGACTTAGAGTCATCCAGATCTGTGTCGAAGCTAGCGTCGACGTAACCCTTTACGACGAGCTCTTCGTCACCTCCATAAACGAGAAACATTTCCTTAGTCCTTTTCAGGTACTTCAGGATATTCTTGACCGCTGTCCAGTGTTGCTTGCCGGGATTACTTTGGTACCTTCCTACCAAACTTACGGCAAGGTTTACATCAGGTCTGGTACACAGCATGGCATACATAATAGAACCTATGGCTGAGGCATAGGGGATGACACTCATCTCTTCTATATCTTCTGCCGTGGTCGGACATTGAGCTGAGCTCAATTTCATACCTTGTAACACAGGCAAGAACCCCTTCTTAGACTGATCCATATTGAACTTCTTCAATATCTTATCAAGGTATGTGCTTTGTGAAAGACCTATGAGGCGTCTTGATCTATCTCTATAGATCTTGATGCCTAATACATAAGCAGCTTCTCCAAGGTCCTTCATTGAAAAACTCTTATTCAAGTATGCCTTGATGCTGTCCAAGAGTTCTATATCATTTCCCATCAAAAGTATGTCATCTACATATAATATGAGAAATGCTACAGAGCTCCCACTCACTTTCTTGTAAACGCAGGCTTCTCCATAAGTCTGTGTAAACCCAAACGCTTTGATCATCTCATCAAAGCGAATGTTCCAACTCCGAGATGCTTGCACCAACCCATAAATCGAGCATTGGAGCTTGCACACCTTGTCAGCATTCTTAGGATCGACAAAACCTTCCGGCTGCATCATATACAATTCTTCCTTAAGGAAACCATTAAGGAATGCCGTTTTGACGTCCATTTGCCATATCTCATAATCGTAAGAATGCGGCAATTGCTAACATGATTCGGACGGACTTTAGCTTCGCTACCGGTGAGAAAGTCTCATCGTAGTCAACCCCTTGAACTTGTCGATAACCCTTAGCGACAAGCCGAGCTTTATAGATGGTCACATTACCATCCGCGTCTGTCTTCTTCTTAAAGATCCATTTATTTTCTATGGCTCGCCGTTCAACGGGCAAGTCAGTCAAAGTCCATACTTCGTTTTCATACATGGATCCTATCTCGGATTTCATGGCTTCTAGCCATTTGTCGGAATCCGGGCCCGCCATCGCTTCTTCATAGTTCGAAGGTTCACCGTTGTCTAACAACATGATTTCCAAGACAGGGTTGCCGTACCACTCTGGTGCGGAACGTGTCCTTGTGGACCTTCGAATTTCAGTAGGAGCTTGATCAGAAGTATCTTGATCATTATCATTAACTTCCTCTCTAGTCGGTGCAGGCACCTCAGGAACATTTTCTTGAGTTGCGCCATTTTCCGGTTCAAGAGGTAATACTTCATCAAGTTCTACTTTCCTCCCACTTACTTCTTTCGAGAGAAACTCTTTCTCTAGAAAGAATCCATTCTTGGCAACAAAGATCTTGCCTTCGGATCTGAGGTAGAAGGTATACCCAACAGTTTCTTTAGGGTATCCTATGAAGACGCATTTTTCCAACTTGGGTTCGAGCTTTTCAGGTTGAAGTTTCTTGACATAAGCATCGCATCCCCCAAACTTTTAGAAACGACAGCTTAGGTTTCTTCCCAAACCATAATTCATACGGTGTCGTCTCAACGGATTTCGACGGAGCCCTATTTAAAGTGAATGCGGCAGTCTCTAAAGCATAGCCCCAAAAAGATAGCGGTAAATCGGTAAGAGACATCATAGATCGCACCATATCTAATAAAGTGCGATTACGACGTTCGGACACACCATTACGCTGAGGTGTTCCAGGCGGCGTGAGTTGTGAAACTATTCCACATTTTCTTAAGTGTGTGCCAAATTCGTGACTCAAGTATTCTCCTCCACGATCTGATCGTAGAAACTTGATCTTCCTGTCACGTTGATTCTCAACCTCACTCTGAAATTCCTTGAACTTTTCAAAGGTTTCAGACTTGTGTTTCATTAAGTAGATATAGCCATATCTACTCAAGTCATCAGTGAGGGTGAGAACATAACTATAGCCACCGCGAGCCTCAACGCTCATTGGACCGCACACATCAGTATGTACGATTTCCAATAAGTTGGTTGCTCGCTCCATTGTTCCTGAGAACGGAGTCTTGGTCATTTTACCCATGAGGCATGGTTCGCACGTGTCAAATGATTCATAATCAAGAGACTCTAAAAGTCCATCAGCATGGAGCTTCTTCATGCGTTTGACACCTATGTGACCAAGGCGGCAGTGCCACAAATATGTGGGACTATCATTATCAACCTTACATCTTTTGGTACTCACACTATGAATATGTGTAGCGTTACGCTCGAGATTCATTAAGAATAAACCATTCACCATAGGAGCATGACCATAAAACATATCTCTCATATAAATAGAACAACCATTATTCTCGGATTTAAATGAGTAGCCATCTCGAATTAAACGAGATCCCGATACAATGTTCATGCTCAAAGCTGGCACTAAATAACAATTATTAAGGTTTAAAACTAATCCCGAAGGCAAATATAGAGGTAGCGTGCCGACGGCGATCACATTGACCTTGGAACCATTCCCGACGCGCATCGTCACCTCGTCCTTTGCCAGTCTCCGCTTATTCCGCAGCCCCTGCTTTGAGTTACAAATGTGAGCAACTGCACCGGTATCAAATACCCAGGAGCTACTACGGGTACTAGTAAGGTACACATCAATTACATGTATATCATATATACCTTTTGTTTTGCCGGCCTTCTTGTCTGCTAAGTATTTGGGGCAGTTCCGCTTCCAGTGACCACTTCCCTTGCAATAAAAGCACTCAGTCTCGGGCTTGGGTCCATTCTTTGGCTTCTTCCCAGCAGCTTGCTTGCCGGGCGCGGCAACTCCCTTGCCGTCCTTCTTGAAGTTCTTTTTACCCTTGCCCTTCTTGAACTTAGTGGTTTTATTGACCATCAACACTTGATGTTCCTTCTTGACTTCTACCTCTGCTGATTTCAGCATTGCAAATACCTCAGGAATGGTCTTTTCCATCCCCTGCATATTGAAGTTCATCACAAAGCTCTTGTAGCTTGGTGGAAGCGACTGGAGGATTCTGTCAATGACCGCATCATCTGGGAGATTAACTCCCAGCTGAGTCAAGCGGTTATGTAACCCAGACATAGTGAGTATGTGCTCACTGACAGAACTATTTTCCTCCATCTTACAGCTAAAGAATTTGTCGGAGACTTCATATCTCTCGACCTGGGCATGAGCTTGAAAAACCATTTTCAGCTCTTCGAACATCTCATATGCTCCATGTCTCTCAAAACGCTTTTGGAGCCCCGGCTCTAAACTGTAAAGCATGCCGCACTGAATGAGGGAGTAGTCGTCAGCACGTGTCTGCCAAGCGTTCATAACGTCTTGGTTCTGTGGGACAGGCGGGTCACCTAGCGGTGCTTGTAGGACATAATCTTTCTTGGCAGCTATGAGGATGATCCTCAGGTTCCGGACCCAGTCCGTATAGTTGCTGCCATCGTCTTTCAGCTTGGTTTTCTCTAGGAACGCGTTGAAGTTGAGGACTACGTTGGCCATTTGATCTACAAGACATATTGTAAATATTTTAGACTAAGTTCATGATAATTAAGTTCATCTAATCAAATTATTCAATGAACTCCCACTTAGATAGACATCCCTCTTCTAGTCATCTAAGTATAACATGATCCGAGTCAACTAGGCCGTGTCCGATCATCACGTGAGACGGACTAGTCAACGTCGGTGAACATCTTCATGTTGATCAAATCTTCTATACGACTCATGCTCGACCTTTCGGTCTTCTGTGTTCTGAGGCCATGTCTGTACATGCTAGGCTCGTCAAGTCAACCTAAGTGTTTGCATGTGTAAATCTGTCTTACACCCATTGTATGTGAACGTTTGGATCAAACACCCGATCATCACGTGGTGCATTGAAACAACGAACTATCGCAACAGTGCACAGTTAGGGGGAACACTTCTTGAAATTATTATGAGGGATCATCTTATTTACTACCGTCGTTCTAAGTAAACAAGATGCAAAACATGATAAACATCACATGCAATCAAATAATAAACGTGACATGATATGGCCAATATCACATAGCTCCTTTGATCTCCATCTTGGGGCTCCATGATCATCTTGTCACCGGCTTGACACCATGATCTCCATCATCGTGTCTCCATGAAGTTGCTCGCCAACTATTACTTCTACTACTATGGCTAACGCGTTTAGCAATAAAGTAAAGTAATTTACATGGCGTTTCTCAATGACACGCAGGTCATACAAAAATAAAGACAACTCCTATGGCTCCTGCCGGTTGTCATACTCATCGACATGCAAGTCGTGATTCCTATTACAATAGCATGAACAACTCATACATCATATATAGATCATTCATCATTCATCACAACTTTGGCCATATCATATCCAAAAGCACTTGCTGCAAAAACAAGTTAGACGTCCTCTAATTGTTGTTGCAAGTTTTACGTGGCTGAATTAGGGTTCTAGCAAGAACGTTTTCTTACCTACGTGAAAGCCACAACGTGATTTGTCAACTTCTATTTACCCTTCATAAGGACCCTTTTCATCGAATCCGCTCCAACTAAAGTAGGAGAGACAGACACCCGCCAGCCACCTTATGCAACTAGTGCATGTTAGTCGGTGGAACCGGTCTCACGTAAGCATACGTGTAAGGTTGGTCCGGGCCGCTTCATCCCACAATACCGTTGAAGCAAGATAAGACTAGTAGCGGCAAGAAAGTTGACAACATCTACGCCCACAACAAATTGTGTTCTACTCGCGCAAGAAGAACTACGCATAAACCTAGCTCATGATGCCACTGTTGGGGAACGTTGCAGAAAACAAAAAAAATTCCTACGGCTTCACCAAGATCCATCTATGAGTTCATCTAGCAACGAGTGATCGGATGCATCTACATACCTTTGTAGATCACGAGCGGAAGCGTTCATAGAACGGGGATGAGGTAGTCGGACACGACGTGATCCAAATCACCGGAGATCCTAGCACCGAACGGACGGTACCTCCGCGTTCAACACACGTACGGTCAGCGTAACGTCTCCTTCTTCTTGATCCAGCAAGGTGAAGGAGAAGTTGATGAAGATCCAACAGCACGACGGCGTGGTGGTGGATGTAGGGCGTCACAGTAGCAGGGCTTCGCCTATACTACGAGAGAGAGATGTAACAAGGGAAGGGAGGCGCCAAAAGGCTGAGGTCTGATGTCCTCCATCTCCCCCACTATATATAGGGGTGTCTAGGAGGGGAGCCGGCCCTAGGAGATCCAATCTCCTAGGGGGGCGGCGGCCAAGGGGTGGGGGGCTTGCCCCCCAAGCAAGGGGACGCCCCCCCTTTAGGGTTTCCCCAAACCCTAGGCGCATGGGCCCTTTTGGGGCTGGTGCCCTTGGCCATATAGGCCAAGGCGCACCCCCTACAGCCCATGTGCCCCCCGGGGCAGGTGGCCCCACCCGGTGGACCCCCGGGACCCTTCCGGTGGTCCCGGTACAATACCGGTGACCCCGAAACTTGTCTCGATGGCCGAAATAGCACTTCCTATATATAATTCTTTACCTCCGGACCATTCCGGAACTCCTCGTGATGTCCGGGATCTCATCCGGGACTCCGAACAACATTCGGGTTACTGCATATACATATCTTCACAACTCTAGCGTCACCGAACCTTAAGTGTGTAGACCCTACGGGTTCGGGAGACAGGCAGACATGACCGAGACGACTCTCCGGTCAATAACCAACAGCGGGATCTGGATACCCATGTTGGCTCCCACATGCTCCACGATGATCTCATCGGATGAACCACAATGTCGAGGATTCAAGCAACCCCGTATGCAATTCCCTTTGTCAATCGATATGTTACTTGCCCGAGATTCGATCGTCGGTATCCCAATACCTCGTTCAATCTCGTTACCGGCAAGTCACTTTACTCGTACCGTAATGCATGATCCCGTGACCAGACACTTGGTTACTTTGAGCTCATTATGATGATGCATTACTGAGTGGGCCCAGTGATACCTCTCCATCATACGGAGTGACAAATCCCAGTCTTGATCCGTGTCAACCCAATAGATAGTTTCGGAGATACCCGTAGTCTACCTTTATAGTCACCCAGTTACGTTGTGACGTTTGGTATACCCAAAGCACTCCTACGGTATCCGGGAGTTACACGATCTCATGGTCTAAGGAAAAGATACTTGACATTGGAAAAACTCTAGCAAACGAACTATACGATCTTTATGCTATGTTTAGGATTGGGTCTTGTCCATCACATCATTCTCCTAATGATGTGATCTCGTTATCAATGACATCCAATGTCCATAGTCAGGAAACCATGACTATCTGTTGATCAACGAGCTAGTCAACTAGAGGCTTACTAGGGACATGTTGGTGTCTGTTATTCACACATGTATTACGATTTCCGGATAACACAATTATAGCATGAATAAAGACAATTATCATGAACAAGGAAATATAATAATAATGATTTTATTATTGCCTCTAGGGCATATTTCCAACAAGGTTTACCTTAATACTTTTGTTGTAGTTGCGGATGCTTGCAATAGAGGTTAATCATAAGTGGGATGCTTGTCCAAGTAAGGACAGTACCCAAGCACCGGTCCACCCACATACCAAATTATCAAAGTACCAAACGCGAATCATATGAACGTGATGAAAACTAGCTTGACGATATTCCCATGTGTCCTCGGGAGCGCTTTTCTCTATATAAGAGTTTGTCCAGGCTTGTCCTTTGCTACAAAAAGGATTGGGCCACCTTGCTGCACTTTATTTACTTTTGTTACTTGTTGCTCGTTACAAATTATCCGATCACAAAACTACATGTTACCACTTATTTCAGTACTTGCAGAGAATACCTTGCTGGAAACCGCTTATCATTTCCTTCTGCTCCTCGTTGGGTTCGACACTCTTACTTATCGAAAGGACTACGATAGATCCCCTATACTTGTGGGTCATCAAGGGTCACCCAATCACCGTGGTTAGCTCTGCTCCTCTAGGAGACATCATTCAAAATAGAGAAGCCACAGGACGAGTCTCCAAGTGGGCTATTGAACTTGGGTCTCATGGTTTGAAGTATATGCCACGTACTGCGATCAAATCTCAAGCGCTAGTTGACTTCATTAATGACTGGACAAAGTTACAGATGCCAGAGGAGAAACCAGACAACACATATTGGACGATTCATTTTGATGGGTCCAGACAGTTGGAAGGCTCGGGGGCTGGAGTTGTTTTAACTTCTCCTCGAGGGGACAAGTTCTGTTATGTATTGCGATTGATGTTTCCTTGTACTAACAACGCAGCAGAGTATGAAGCTTTGCTCTATGGTCTTCGAATGGCTAAAGAGATGAGTCTGAGCCGGGTCCGGTGCCTTGGTGATTCAGATTTGGTGGCCCAACAGGTGTCAGGCAAGTGGGATTCCAAGGATCCTCTCATGGCGGCTTATCGCCGTGAAGTCAACGTTGTTGCAGGACATTTTAAGGGTTATCAAGTGGAACACATTGACCGTAGAAAGAACGAAGCGACCGATGCCTTAAGCCGGTTGGGGTCTCAGCATAAGCCGGTGCCACCTAACACCTTTTTAGATGTTTTGCATAACCCGTCTGTTAAGCTACCTACAGAGGAAGATTTGGCCGTTCCTGACCTGGAGGCACAGTTGGTGGCGACTCTTCACGTCATTCCAGATTGGACAGTACCGTTCTTGGCTTACATGACCCGAGGAGAGTTGCCAGAGGATGAGACCTTGGCCCGATAGATAACCCGGCGGTCCAAGTCAATGACGATTTCTGACGGAGAGTTGTATCATCGCAGCGTCACTAGAGCGTTTCAGCGTTGTGTTTCTCCTGAAGAAGGTCAAGAAATACTTCGTGAGATCCATGAAGGGGATTGTGGCCATCACGCCATGTTAAAGTCTCTTGTGGCCAAAGCTTTTCGTCATGGTTTTTACTGGTTAACGGCTCACACTGATGCAGATGATCTGGTCAGTAGGTGTGATGGATGTCAAAAATTTGCACGAAGAGCGCATGTGCTGGCTCAAGAGTTGCGGATGATTCCAATCACTTGGCCATTTGCAGTTTGGGGGCTTGACATGGTTGGACCTTTCAAAAGGTCTAAGGATAAAAAGACACATCGTTTAGTGGTAGTTGAAAAATTCATAAAATGGGTTGATGCAGAGCTAGTGAGTAAGTGCGATGTAGCCACGGCGGTTCAGTTCATGAAAAAGGTGATCTTTCGCTTTGGTTTTCCACACATCATTATCACCGACAATGGCAGTAATTTGTCCCAAGGTGCTATGGAGGAGTTTTGTCAACGAGAGCACACCCGACTTGATGTTTCTTCCGTAGCTCACCCTCAATCCAATGGTCAGGCTGAGAGAGCAAATCAGGAAATCTTAAAAGGTCTCAAGCCCCGGCTCATGGTTCCCTTACAATGGACGCCAGGTTGTTGGGTAGAGGAATTACCCTCGGTGCTGTGGAGTATCAATACCACTCCTAACAGGTCTATAGGTTATACACCTTTCTTCATGGTTTATGGAGCGGAAGCGGTGCTGCCTAGCGACATCCGTCATGACTCGCCTTGTGTGGCAGCTTACGTTGAAGCTAATAATGAACCAGCCCGACAGGATGCACTTGACTTGTTAGATGAGGAGAGAGACTTGGCGGCGGCTCGATCAATAATTTATCAACAGGACATGCGCCGTTATCACAGCCGCTGGGTTAAATCCAGGACCTTTCAAGAAGGTGACCTGGTGCTCCGGCTCATCCAGGATCTGTTAGATGCACACAAGCTATCCCCGTGATGTCTACTACACAACCTTCTTCTTGTAGACGTTGTTGGGCCTCCAAGTGCAGAGGTTTGTAGGACAGTAGCAAATTTCCCTCAAGTGGATGACCTAAGGTTTATCAGTCAGGAGGCGTAGGATGAAGATGGTCTCTCTCAAGCAACCCTGCAACCAAATAACAAAGAGTCTCTTGTGTCCCCAACACACCCAATACAATGGTAAATTGTATAGGTGCACTAGTTCGGCGAAGAGATGGTGAAACAAGTGGTATATGGATGGTAGATAAAGGTTTTTGTAATCTGAAATTATAAAAACAGCAAGGTAACTAATGATAAAAGTGAGCGTAAACGGTATTGCAATGCTAGGAAACAAGGCCTAGGGTTCATACTTTCACTAGTGCAAGTCCTCTCAACAATAATAGCATAATTGGATCACATAACTATCCGTCAACATGCAACAAACAGTCACTCCAAAGTCACTAATAGCGGAGAACAAACGAAGAGATTATGGTAGGGTACGAAACCACCTCAAAGTTATTCTTTCCAATCAATCCGTTGGGCTATTCCTATAAGTGTCACAAACAGCCCTAGAGTTTGTACTAGAATAACACCTTAAGACACAAATCAACCAAAACCCTAATGTCACCTAGATACTCCAATGTCACCTCAAGTATCCGCGGGTATGATTATACGATATGCATCACACAATCTCATATTCATCTATTCAACCAACACATAGAACCTCAAAGAGTGCCCCAAAGTTCCTACCGGAGAATCACGGCGAAAACGTGTGCCAACCCCTATGCATAGGTTCATGGGCGGGACCCGCAAGTTGATCACCAAAACATACATCAAGTGAATCACGTGGTATCCCATTGTCACCACAGATACACACGGCAAGACATACATCAAGTGTTCTCAAATCTTTAAAGACTCAATCCGATAAGATTACTTCAAAGGGGAAACTCAATTCATTACAAGAGAGTAGAGGGGGAAAGAAACATCATAGGATCCAAATATAATAGCAAAGCTCGCGATACATCAAGATCGTATCATCTCAAGAACACGAGAGAGAGAGAGATCAAACACATAGCTACTGGTACATACCCTCAGCCCCGAGGGAGAACTACTCCCTCCTCGTCATGGAGAGCACCGGGATGATGAAGATGGCCACCGGAGAGGGATTCCCCCTCCGGCAGGGTGCCGGAACGGGTCTAGATTGGCTTTCGGTGGCTACGGAGGCTTCTGGCGGCGAAACTCCTGATCTATTGTCTGTTCTGGAAGTTTTAGGGTACGTGAGTATATATGGGTGCAGGAAGTACGTCGGTGGAGCTTCGGGGGCCCCACAAGGCAGGGGGGCGCGCCCTAAGGGGGGCGCCCCCACCCTTGTGAGCACCTCCCTTGGCTCCTGACGTGGGGTCCAAGTCCATCCGGTAGCTTCCCTTCCAAAATAACTTCTCTAGTTGATTTCGTTTCGCTTCGACTCCGTTTGATATTCCTTTTCTTCGAAACACTGAAATAGGCAAAAAACAACAATTCTGGGCTGGGCCTCCGGTTAATAGGTTAGTCCCAAAAATAATATAAAAGTGGATAATAAAGCCCAATATTGTCCAAACAGTAGATAATATAGCATGGAGCAATCAAAAATTATAGATATGTTGTAGACGTATCAAGCATCCCCAAGCTTAATTCCTGCTCGTCCTCGAGTAGGTAAATGATAAAAACAGAATTTTTGATGCGGAGTGCTACTTGGCATAATTTCAATGTAATTCTTCTTAATTGTGGCATGAATATTCAGATCCAAAAGACTCAAGATAAAAGTTCATATTGACATAAGAATAATTATACTTCAAGCATACTAACTAAGAAATTATGTCTTCTCAAAATAACATGGCCAAAGAAAGTTCATCCCTACAAAATCATATAGTCTGGCTATGCTCCATCTTCACCACACAAAGTATTTAAATCATGCACAACCCCGATGACAAGCCAAGCAATTGTTTAATACTTTTGATGTTCTCAAACTTTTTCAATCTTCACGCAATACATGAGCGTGAGCCATGGATTAAGCACTATAGGTGGAATAGAATGGTGGTTGTGGAGAAGAAAAAAAAGGGAGAAGATAGTCTCACATCAACTAGGCGTATCAACGGGCTATGGAGATGCCCATCAATAGATATCAATGTGAGTGAGTAGGGATTGCCATGCAATGGATGCACTAGAGCTATAAATGTATGAAAGCTCAAAAAGAAACTAAGTGGGTGTGCATCCAACTTGCTTGCTCATGAATACCTAGGGCATTTTGAGGAAGCCCGTCATTGGAATATACAAGCCAAGTTCTATAATGAGAGATTCCCACTAGTATATGAAAGTGACAACATAGGAGACTCTCTATCATGAAGATCATTGTGCTACTTTGAAGCACAAGTGTGGTAAAAGGATAGTAGCATTGCCCCTTCTCTCTTTTTCTCTCATTTTTTATTTTTTATTTGGGACTTTCTCTTATTTTATGACCTCTTTTTTTCTCTTTTTTTATTTGGGCTTCTTTGGCCTCCTTTATTTATTTATTTTCGTCCGGAGTCTCATCCCGACTTATGGGGGAATCATAGTCTCCAGCATCCTTTCCTCACTGGGACAATGCTCTAATAATGATGATCATCACACTTTTATTTACTTACAACTCAATAATTACAACTCGATACTTAGAACAAGATATGACTATATATGAATGCCTCCGGCGGTGTACCGGGATGTGCAATGATGCATGAGTGACATGTATGAAAGAATTATGGACGGTGGCTTTGCCACAAATACAATGTCAACTACATGATCATGCAAAGCAATATGACAATGATGAAGCGTGTCATAATAACGGAACGGTGGAAAATTGCATGACAATATATCTCGGAATGGCTATGGAAATGCCATAATAGGTAGGTATGGTGGCTGTTTTGAGGAAGGTGTATGGTGGGTTTATGGTACCGGCAAAAGTTGCGCGGTGCTGGAGAGGCTAGCAATGGTGGAAGGGTGAGAGTGCGTATAATCCATGGACTCAACATTAGTCATAAAGAACTCATATACTTATTGCAAAAATCTACAAGTTATCAAAGCAAAGAACTACGCGCATGCTCCTAGGGGGATAGATTGGTAGGAAAAGACCATCGCTCGTCCCCGACCGCCACTCATAAGGAAGGCAATCAATAAATAAATCATGATCCGACTTCATCACATAATGGTTCACCATACGTGCATGCTATGGGAATCACAAACTTCAACACAAGTACTTCTCAAATTCACAACTACGCAACTAGCATGACTCTAATATTACCATCCTCATATCTCAAAACAATCATCAAGTATCAAACTTCTCTTAGTATTCAACACACTCATAAGAGAATTTTATTATTCTTGAATACCTAGCATATTAGGATTTTAAGAAAATTACCATGCTATTTAAGACTCTCAAATAATCTAAGTGAAGCATGAGAGTTCATCTATTTCTTCAAAATAAAACAACCACCATGCTCTAAAAGATATAAGTGAAGCACTAGAGCAAATGACAAACTACCATGATCAATGAGTAGTCGAATAATTATGAAACTATGTGAAGACTCTCTAACATTTAATAATTTCAGACCTTGGTATTTTATTCAAACAGCAAACAAAACTAAATAAAATAAAATGACGCTCCAAGCAAAACACATATCATGTGGCAAATAAAAATATAGCTCCAAGTAAAGTTACCGATGAACGAAGACGAAAGAGGGGATGCCTTCTGGGGCATCCCCAAGCTTAGGATTTTGGTTGTCCCTGAATATTACCTTGGGGTTCCTCGGGCATCCCCAAGCTTAGGCTCTTGCCACTCCTTATTCCATAGTCCATCGAATCCTTACCCAAAACTTAAAAACTTCACAACACAAAACTTAACAGAAAACTCGTAAGCTCCGTTAGTATAAGAAAATAAATCACCACTTCAAGGTACTGTAATGAACTCATTATTTATTTATATTGGTGTTAAAACTACTGTATTCCAACTTCTCTATGGTTTATAAACTATTTTACTAGCCATAGGTTCATCAAAATAAGCAAACAACACACGAAAAACAGAATCTGTCAAAAACAGAACAGTCTGTAGTAATCTGAATCAAACGTATACTTATGGAACTCATAAAATTCTCAAATAAATTGCTGGACCTGAGGAATTTATATATTAATCATCTGCAAAAATAATTAACTAAATATCACTTTTCAAATAAACATGGCAGCAATTCTCGTGAGCGCTAAAGTTTCTGTTTTTTACAGCATGATCAACAAGACTTTCCCCGAGTCTTCCCAAAGGTTCTACTTGGCACAAACAGTAATTAAAACAATAAAACCACATCTAAACTGTAACATCCCAAAATTAAATTTTTTTGAATGTTATAATAATTAAAATATATGATTGTTGATTGATTTTTGAGTGATTGATTGAGTGAAATTTATTAGAATTTTTAAACTTTTGAAGTTTTGCTGAGAGGGACTAAAAAGGACTTTCCAAAAAAAAATTCTGTTTGAAAATATTTGAATTTGGAAATATTTCAAACTTCATGCCACTCAATGATCCTCATGATTTCTTCAATGAAAGAGAGTGGGAAGTAAAGAAAAATTTCATTTTGAAGTTGTCATTTTTTTTACTCAAAGTGGCATTCAAAAAAATTTGTGACAAAGAACACTTGAACAAAAGTGTTGAGAGGGAGTAACGTGACACCCCAAAAATGTTGGAATAAATTTTCCATAGAGTATTGAAAGTCATTTTGATTTTTGTTTGAATTTTAAAAAAATGACTTTTCAAAAAGTATTTTATTTGCCCCTGGAAAATGTCCCACTAAATTGGGCTTATTTTTCTGATCGTTTTGATATATAATACTCCTATATTTTATTTTTTTAAATGATTTTTATTCATGGAATCTTTTTAAAAATGAAAGGTATTTTTTGGGCCAAATCCGGTCCGATCGCGCCAGATCATCTCCTTCCTCACAAACGGGATTTCGTTCCCGAGCACAGCCGCGTCGGCCATCGCCGGAGATCGCGGGATTCGCGAAATCCCTTGCCCCGTCTTCCAAACCGACCTCCCCCCCTATAAATGGCCACCTCCCGCACCCATTCCCGCCCCTAGAGCCGCCTCTCCTCGCCCCACACTACCGCGCCACCTCGCCGGAGTTCGCCGGACCACCGCCGCCATTGCCGCCCTGCCCCACCACCTCCGGCCATCCCCGCCACCCACCGACCCCACCACTCGTTCCGCCCCGCTCTTCCACCCCCGACCGTCCCTTCCCCGACGCCAAGGGCCACCGGAGGACGTCGCCGGAGCTCCACCAGGACCCCATCACCGGAACTGCTACAGTAAATCCCGACCTACTTTTTTTTCGTTCTGTTTTTAAAACAGAATAGTTTCAATCTTGTAAAATCCATAGTTAATTATCTACGAGGTATTTTTGAGGGATTCCAACTGCCTTGGATCACAAATTTTATGAAGTTTCTGTTAGTTCAATTTTATTTCACATATGAGCAGTTTAAATTTGTGTTTGTATGAATTTTCTCAAATCACTAGATTTGGGCTATTTTGAGTTAGGAATATTATTTTTGACCGATTCTTTTTGCTCCTGGTCTCTAGGACCTTTGTTTATCCAGTAGTATTTAGAATTTTTTTTCTAGGTTAATTTAAATTAGGTTTTTAGCAAAACAGTAATGTTTTACTTATAGTTCTGTTTTAGCCATTTCTTTATTGTTTTTATTAGTTTTAAATTATTTCTTTTTGTCACTTTTGACAAAATTAGTTGTGTTTCTGTTAGACAACAGGAGAAAATTTTATTTTTTATTTTAAAATTTATTTTTCCTTAGTTTTGTATGAAAACTTCTATAGGTCATAGTTAGAGTTTTATAAAAGCTTTTTATTTGTTTCTTTTTGCAAATAAAATTTTATGAAAAATACTTTCTGTTAACTTAGTTGTTTTACTTTTTATTTCCTGTTAAATTATTAGTTTAGTGTTTTAATTGCTGTTATGTTTTTTTACTTAGGGCAAAACTATGTTAGATGCTTGTAGCAAAGTCATAGATTTTCGTTAGTGGTTTTTCTTTCTAGTTTTATTTGAAGCTTCTTTGGAATTTGTTTGAGTTTTATTATTGAGTTTCTTTGTTGTTTTGATTGTTATTTTGAGTGGTAGAATGATTGCTTATGTGAATGCCATGTTTATTATTATAGATTTCATCGGAGAGTTGCGTACAGTCTTATCAAGTTTCTGAGAGCATTATTATTTGTAAGTGCATCTAGTGCCACCCCTAGTTGGTTTTAGAGTATTGACGACAAACCTAGTTGAGGGACTAATGTGTTTGTGAGAATTGCAGGATAACACAAGTAGAAGTCCCTCATTGATTCGGTTTTCCTACCAGAGATGACCCCTAAAAACGTATGAAGACATTGATGTCAAAGGTGGTATGTGAAGATACTCACATTGAAGACTATGACAAGAGAAGACATCGCATGAAGCCTATGGAGCTCGAAGACTTAGATCTTTCGTAGTTCTTTTTCTTCTTTATTGAGTCATAGGAACCACCGTACTGTTAAGTGGGGTCCAAGAGAACTAGTCAGAATGACTGAAGTGATGCTTAACCAAAACCTATGTCTTCGAGTGAAGACTATGAGAGAGAATCTTGTCCAGAGTCGGACAAGTCAGCTTTGCTTGTAGCCCAAGTAAAGTTGCCGTGTGTGTTTGAAATCTGACCGTTGGAACACGTGTCAGTTCCTTAGTGACCCATGGTCATTTCGGACAAATCAGGTCGGGTTGCCTAGTGGCTATAAATAGCCCACCCCTACAACCATAAACGGTTGGCTGCTCAGAGTTAGACTACGGCTTTTGTCGTTTGAGAGCAACCCACCTCGAAGCCTTTGAGAGAGAATTCCTTGCGAGGATAAAGCCCTAACCACCCAGAGCCAAAGAGTGTTAGGCATCACTTAAGTCTTCCTGTCTGTGTGATCTGAAGACTTATTACACTTGAGGACTGTGAATCCTCCAGCCGGTTAGGCGTCACGTTCTGAGCATCCAAGAGTCATTGTGGATCGCCGGTGAACGAAGTATGTGAAGGTTTGGGAGTCTACCTTGAAGACTTACCAGAGTGATTGGGCGAGGTCTGTGTGACTTAGCTCAAGGGGAATACGGTGAGGACTGGGTGTCCTGAGCTGCGTGTTCGGGACTGTGTGTCCTCAGGTTTAAATACCTAGCCGCCCTAACCAGACGTACAGTTGTCACAGCAACTGGAACTGGTCTAACAAATCATTGTCTTCAACGAGTCACTGGTTTCATCCTTCCCTTCCCTTTACTTACTGATTGGTTCTTGTGAAGTCATTGTATGATTGCATTATCTTTTGTCTTCACTGAGTGACTGCTTGTTCTGATTGGCTTCATAATATCTTCCTACCTGATCCTTACTACCTAGCTGCTATAAGTCATTGTGCTTTCACTTCATTGAATACTTGAATATGGTCTGCCTAGTGTAGTCTACCTTCCGCTGCATGGTAATAGGTTTATTTCTATCGTTTTTCTTCGAAACCTCCATGTTTTGAAGACTTTCATAAAAATCGCCTATTCACCCCCCTCTAGTCGATATAACGCACTTTCAATTGGTATCAGAGCAAGGTACTCCCTTGTTCTGTGTGATTCAGTTTAACCACCTGGAGTTTTAGCTATGTCGACTGCAGGGATAATTAAAGTCTCCGCTGCGTGCCCCGTCTTCGATGGAACTGAATATCCCTACTGGAAGAATAAGATGCGCATGCATCTTGAAGCCATTGACGTCGACCTATGGTATGTCGTCAAGAACGGCGTTCCCAAGGCTGGAGAAGGTGTCACTGCTGCTGATGTCAAGAAGTTCATACAACTGGACTCTACTGCCAAGAATATCATCTGTGGTCATCTGACCAAAGGACAGTATGGCCGCGTGAGTGCTTTGGAAACATCTAAGCTAGTCTAGGACTGGCTCTCCAAGGTCAACGAAGGCGTCTCAACCCAGAGAGATCAGAGAATCAGCGTCCTTCGCAACCTCTTCAACCGCTTCAAGAGAAATGACAATGAGAATGTCCAGCTCACATTTGATCGACTCACTGATATCACAAATGAGCTTCAAGCTCTCGGCGCCACTGAGATCACCAAGCATGAAGTCGTCAAGACACTCCTGAGATCACTTGACAGCTCGTTTGACACCCTAGCCCTGATGATTCAAGAACGTCCTGATTTCAAGACACTCGATCCGTCTGACATACTTGAGAGGCTCAACACACACGAGTTTCAGCTTTTTGAGAAAAGAGACATCTACGGTCCCAACTATGGGCGAACTCGTGCCTTGAAGGCAAAAGCTGTCTACACATCTGAAGAAGAATCCGACAGCAGCTCTGATGATCCTGAAGACATTGGAAAGGAGCTTGCTATGCTTATGAAGAAGTTCCAAAAATTCACCAAGAAGAAAGGCTTCAGAAAGTCTTCACGATCAAGCTCAAGGAATGATGAAGCTTCTTCTTATGACTACAAGAAAAGATCATGCCACAAGTGCAAGAAACCTGGCCACTACATCTCTGAGTGTCCGTAGTGGGACAATGAGAACAACAACAAGAAGAAGAAGAGCAAGGAGTATGACTCTGACGACAAGAAGAAGAAGAAATACTCAAAGTCTTCTTCCAAGTCTTCCTCAAAGTCTTCATCACACAAGAAGAGCTCATCTGGCAAGGCACGTGCGTTTGTTGGCAAGGAAATGGATTCAGAGGAGGAGTCTGCTTCTAAGGAGGCAGAGGTGGAGTCTGAGGAGGAGTCCGATTCTGGCGTTGCGAGTCTGGCTACAGCATACGTTGCCAAGTCCATCTTCAACACTGAAGACAATGACTTCATCACCGACACTAATGCAAATGACAAGGACTACTCCGCTCCTACCTACTGCTTCATGGCACGCGGTGCCAAGGTAAACACACGCACTACTCACTATCAAACATCTAGTGAAGATGACTCTGATTGTGATTCCAAACCCAGCTACAAAACACTTGCTAAAATTGGAACTGAACAACAGAAAGCTATGGAACATATTCAAAAACTGTTAGAGAAAAGCGATGATTTGCTAGACGCTGAAATGACTCGATCTCAGTCCTTAATTGAAGACATAAAAAATCTTCATGTTAAGTATGAGGAACTTGAAAGTCGTCATGAAACGCTCTCAACAACTCATGAAAGGCTTTCCTATGATTATCTTCAAAGGAAGCAAGATCTTGAGAAATTGAGAGCGGCTCATGAAGATCTTGAAAAGGAAAACGAGTCACTTCGCGCCAAACAGATCAGTTCCGCTCAGGAAGGATTTGAACCACCATGTCTTAAATGTATTGAGCGTGATAACGCTACTTCTGTTGCTGAATGTTCTACTGCTGCTACTATTGCAATATCTTCAACTGTTGATGTGGTAACTAACCCCTCTGCTGAGGATACCACTACTATTGCTGATGAGAATGCTAGGTTGAAGACACTGCTTGAAACAGGGATGTACAAAAGTCTCAAAGGGCATCAGACACTATGTGATGTCCTCAAAAGGCAGATCCTGAACCGAAACCCTAGGAAAGAGGGTGTTGGGTTCGTAAGGAAAATGAATGCCGATGGCTCTTACTGGAAACCTGAGCAGTATCCCAAAACCACATGGGTTGCTGCAAAGGAACCTTTAGTAGATCCACCCACTCTATATGGCTTCACTTG
Source organism: Triticum urartu (assembly GCF_003073215.2). Classification (NCBI taxonomy): domain Eukaryota; kingdom Viridiplantae; phylum Streptophyta; class Magnoliopsida; order Poales; family Poaceae; genus Triticum; species Triticum urartu. The sequence continues at coordinate 506,098,696 of NC_053022.1, read as the reverse complement.
TGCTAACCCCATTATCATTGATGAATCCTTTGATGCAAACTATAAACTGTTTAAGAATCAGAATGGTGAAGTGTTTGCCAGGTATATTGGTACTAACTGCAGGAATGGACCGCCTATGAAGAAGATCTGGGTGCCCAAACGGTGTTTGGAGAATCTTCCTGTGAATGTCATCATGACACCACAGGTGAAGAAGACAAACCCCAGACCACAGGATTCATACGGTCCAAAGGCTTCATACAGACAGAGGACTCACCGAAGTCAAACTAACGCAAATGTTTTGCAGGGAAGCCATACTCATGCCTATGAATATGAGCGCGGTTCATCAAACCGCCATGTTCATAAGACCAAGAACTATTCTGCTTATTCTTATGAGTACTATTGTCCTCCTGCAAGACTTTTTGCTAGGGCTCCAAAGCTAAAGTTCTCAGATGCTGCACTTAGGCTTATTGCTTCTAAGACACCCTTGAAGATGTGGGTGGCTAAGAAAGCTTAACTCTCTTTTGCAGGGAAGGGTCTCCAGCAGAAAACCAAAATCATCTGACGCTATTGCTGGGGACCTTAAATATCTTGTAGGGCGCAAGATCAAATGCCCGAATGGTCTTATTATGTACTTTGTTCCTGAATCGCTTGCTACTCACCCTATCAGTCCAAATCTCGATCTAAGCTTTCATAACCCACTGATTCGTCAAATGTTTTTGCTTCACAATTCTCTTCATGAAGCCTATCCCCCTAACTGCACTGTAGGGTACGACACCAGCAGCTTCAGAATGGATTATTGATAGTGGGTGTACCAATCACATGACTGGCAAGCGAAGCCTTCTCATGGACTCAACTTTACGTCCATCTGACAAAAGTCACATCACATTTGCTGACACTGGTAAAAGCAAGGTATTGGGTCTAGGTAGAGTTGCAATCTCAAAGGATCAACACATGGATAAAGTCATGCTTGTTGAATCCCTTGGCTTCAACTTAATGTCTGTCTCAATGCTTTGCGATTTAAGCATGATTGTGATGTTTGGAAAATATCGTTACCTTGTTCTAATGGAATCTGACAGGTCTCTAGTGTTTGAAGGGTATCGGAAAGATGATTTGTACGTGGTAGATTTCTCAGCAGGACCACAGCTTGCCGTATGTCTTCTAGCAAAAGCTTCAAAATGCTGACTCTGGCATCGGAGGCTAGGGCATGCTGGCATGAGGAACCTCCACACCCTTGCAAAGAAGAAGCATGTCATAGGCATCGAGGGCGTCAAGTTCAAGAAAGATCACTTATGCGGTGCCTGCGAAGCAGGAAAGATGACAAGGGCCAAGCATCCCTCGAAGACAATCATGACAATGACTCGACCCTTCGAACTGCTCCACATGGATCTTTTCGGTCCCACTCATTATTCAACTCTTACTACTACTGCTTGTCTCTATGGCTTTGTCATTGTTGATGATTATTCTAGATATACTTGGGTGCAGATAATCCTCTATAAGACTGAAGTGCAGGATGTCTTCAGACGCTTCGCCAATCGAGCAATGAACAACTATGGCGCCAAGATAAAGCACATCAGAAGTGACAATGGCACTGAATTCAAGAACACTGGCCTTGATACATATCTTGATACTTTGGGAATCACACATGAATTCTTAGCTCCGTACACGCCACAGCAGAATGGCGTCGTCGAACGCAAGAATAGAACACTCGTTGAGATGGCCCGAACGATGCTTGATGAATACAAGACTCCAAGAAAATTCTGGCCTGAAGCCATTGATACTGCATGCCATACAATCAACCGTGTCTATCTTCACAAGCTTCTGAACAAGACATCTTATGAGCTCCTTACTGGCAAGAAGCCAAATGTCAGTTACTTCAGAGTATTTGGCGCCAGGTGCTGGATCAAGGATCCACATCACACTTCAAAATTTGCACCAAAAGCACATGAGGGTTTTATGCTTGGATATGGAAAGGATTCGCACTCCTACAGAGTCTTCAATCTCTTTCATTATAAAGTGGTTGAAACAGTGGATGTGCGGTTCGATGAGACTAACGGTTCACAAAGAAAGCACCTGTCAAATGTGCTAGATGAAGTTCCATCCAGTGAATCAATCAAACTTATGGGAACTGGAGAAATCATACCCTCTGAAGCTCAACCTGAAGAGGAACTTATCATCTCCACACATGATCAACCCGAAGACAATGCTCAGCCTGAAGACAATCCCTCTAACAATGACAATGATCAGCAAGAGCAAAATCTTCGCCCTGTACATCCTCGTGTTGCCAATGAAGTGCAGATTGAGAGAATAATTGATAGCATCAATGCACCCAGTCCGCTCACTCGTTCAAGGGCAACACAGCTAGCAAATTTCTGTGGGCACTTCGCCTTCGTCTCAATAACAGAACCCAAGAAAGTTGAAGAAGCCTTCATGGAACCTGAATGGATTCAAGCTACGCAAGAAGAGCTTCAACAGTTTGAGCTGAATAATGTATGGGAACTGGTTAAGCGTCCTGATCCTCAGAAGCACAATATAATAGGCACCAAATGGATATACCGCAACAAGCAAGATGAGCATGGTCAAGTTGTCAGAAACAAAGCTCGTCTCGTTGCTCAAGGATATACTCAAGTGGAAGGGATTGACTTCGATGAAACATTTGCTCCCGTTGCTCGACTTGAAGCCATACACATACTGCTGGCCTATGCAAATCATCATAACATACTTCTATATCAAATGGATGTGAAGAGCGCATTTCTCAATGGCAAGATTGAAGAAGAAGTGTATGTTGCACAACCGCCTGGCTTTGAAGATCCAAAGCATCCTGACATGGTATACAAGCTCAACAAGGCACTGTATGGCCTCAAACAAGCCCCTCGGGCTTGGTATGACACACTCAAATACTTCCTGAAGAGCAAAGGCTTCACACCTGGTTCTCTCGACCCCACTCTCTTCACGAAGACATATGATGGTGAACTGTTTGTGTGCCAAATATATGTGGATGACATTATCTTCGGCTGCACCAATCAGAAATACAGTGAAGAGTTTGGATATATGATGCAAGAGCAACATCAGATGTCCATGATCGGAGAGCTGAAGTTCTTTCTTGGTCTTCAAATACGACAGCAACGCAACGACATCTTTATATCTCAGGAGAAGTATCTCAAAGATTGCCTGAAGAAGTTCGGTATGCAAGACTGCAAAGGCTTCACGACGCCAATGCCAGCCAAACATCATCTGGGTCCCGACGACAATGGTAAAGAGTTCGATCAAAAGGTATACCGCTCCATGATTGGTTCTTTACTTTATCTATGTGCATCTAGGCCAGATATTATGCTTAGTGTTTGCATGTGTGCTCGATTCCAAGCGGCACCAAAGGAATTGCATCACTTAGTTGTGAAGCGAATTCTTTGATATTTGGCTTACACCCCAACTCTAGGATTATGGTATCCAAAGGGCTCAGAGTTTGATCTAGTTGGATTCTCGGATGCTGATTATGCTGGTGACAAGGTTGATCGCAAGTCTACATCAGGCACATGTCATTTTCTAGGACGATCACTTGTATGTTGGTCTTCAAAGAAGCAGAACTGTGTATCTCTCTCCACTGCTGAATCTGAATACATTGCTGCTAGATCGTGCTGCGCTCAGCTTCTGTGGATGAAGCAAACACTCAAAGACTATGACATTCATCTGAAGCAAGTGCCACTCTACTGCGACAACGAAAGCGCCATCAAGATTGCCAACAACCCAGTTCAACACTCGAAGACAAAGCACATTGAGATTCGTCATCACTTTCTCAGAGATCATGTTGTGAAGGAAGATATTGATATCATACACGTCAACACTGAAGAGCAATTGGCAGACATCTTCACCAAGCCCTTGGATGAGAAGAGATTTTGCAAGTTACGGTGTGAGCTAAATATCTTGGAATCCTCAAATGTTCTGTGATCAGGCACACATCCTAACACTTATGCATATTGATGACTTAGATGTGCAACACACGAAGCAAAGTATATCTTCAATCAATGAAGACGTGCATTCTAAGTGTGAATACATTAATGAGGAATTTGACCTCAGAGCGCCATGATAATTGTGCGCCGTGTCTGGGTCTAACACTTCCTATACGGTGGGTAACGCCACCACCAAATGTTCTGTTTGAAGTGTTTCACTCATGGTGTTACATTTGCTATGTCTTCACATTTGGTTTGGCTTCAATATCAACATGTCTTCATGATTATCTTCACTATGTTGATTATATATATATATACTAGTGTTCTGTCCTCTATAGCATTCACTTATAGCTATGTCTTCTTGTTGAATCTTTTGAACTAAGTGAATGTGATCGGACCCTAACCTCTCTATGCTTTCTATCTCAAACTCTAACTCTCCAAATCATATGCATTCTCTTGAAACTGTCAAATGTCTGCTCTGCGTCCTTGTCAGCAGAAGATACAGAGACAAACATTAAGTCCGCCTTCAATGCTAATTCCTTCACCTGAAACCCGGAGAAGTGGGAACGATCACCCGACAATCCAGGCGTGCGTGGGACATGGAACAACCTCCGAGATGCTGCATGATGGCCACGTGTTCCTCAGATGTGAATCGCCAGGGGCACCTATGTAATAACACTGAGCCGCCCCTGTCCCTATAAATACACGCCTCACCACAGTCATTATCTCTTCTTCCACTCTTGCACGAACCCTAGCGCCACCGCTAGCCCTCGACGATGCCGGCGACGAAGCGCTTAGCTACCGCAACCTCTCGGACGCCGTCTTCACGCCAACCGCGGACATCGTCCTCTCCGCCGTCGCCGTAGGTGTCCTCCGTCGCCAAGTTAGGGCACAGACGATCGAACTGCTCGGCCTCCTCTTCCACTCCGTCTAGCAGTTCCTTGTGTGGTAAATAAAAACCTCCTTTTTACGGCCCCTTTGATCCTATAGATTCGTCACTTTCTACCACAAGTAGTTTCTGTTCACACATGTTGGATCCACTTCATACTGCATCTCACATTATGCCTAGTATGTTCACTTATGCTTCACAAAGTAGTTAGATTCCTCACTTGTACTGATCCATGGATTCGTACAAATCTGGAACCAACTCCTTATCTATGAGTGAATGTCTTCGCATGATGAGGTCAATGTCTTCTAAACTGATTTATCTTCAAAATCTTCTGAGAATGCATATGACCTCTTCCCCTTCCCTCGCACCTTAATGCTGTCACAGGTACATGTCTGTGGGAGAATCCCTTGGTTCTCATAGTCTGCATTCATTTGCAGAATTTCTTACAGTATCATATAAATTCTCCCGAAGCCAGTTCCTGTTTGTCCAGCAAGCGAAAGCCTTTGAAGCCTTTGAACGTGTTGAAGCCATTCAGTTTGAAGTTCATGGCTGCAGAGAAATCAGCAAGGAAGGGTGGCAGACAGCGTCGTGGGGGAACATCAAGAGATTTGCCTGATGACCTCTCAGAGCTTTACAAGACAGATCCTGAAGAGGATTACAATCAGCGCAAGACACGAATCCAATGGATTCGACGATATTGGGCAGAACAGTGGTTCAAGTACAGATTTGTGACAAAGGAATATACTGAAAAGAATGCCATCAAGCTACCATGGGGAGACATCCTCTACAAAAATCTTCAACCCAGGTCCAGAGATAAAGCCATTGAACAAGGCTTCTATCCCTGCATGGTCCGTGGACCACAGCCTACGGATGCTGACCCATCGTCACTGCTATGGTGTCGAGATGACAATCTGTTCAAGCGCAACTTCCAGTTTGCCCAGAATTCGGCGAAGTAGAACAAGAAGTCTTTGGGACTAGACTTCAACCCTGGTCCCTCTGCTCCCTGTACCGATGGCACCCGCGAAGCTGAACCCAATCTTGTTGGGCCCTTCTACAACCTGGAAGGTCTCATCACTCATATCGTGGTTCAAGGGACAGCCGTGGATGAGCCTGCAGATGACGCTGAATCAGATGAAGCGCCTACAGCACCGAAGCCAAAGAAACTGAAGTAGCCTAAAGCTTCAAAGCCTGCCTCAGCACCAAAAATCTCACGGGCGAAGCCACTGGCTACTGCACCTCCTGAAGACAGTGTGCAGTCTGAAGATTTGTCATGCATCTCCAAGCCCCAGAAAGTCAAGATGCCTCTGCCACACACCAGCCAAGAATTGACTACTGCTGCTATTCTGCGCAACGATGCCATTGATCTGTCCAGTGATGAAGATCTAGCAGATGACGCCCTTGAGCAACTGATCAAGAGTAAAGAAGAAGCAGAAATCTTCAATGATCTGCCTCTCTTTGACGTGGCAATCATCCACAACTTCATTGATGAGTGGTTTGACACGCCCAACCTCAGCTTCGAAGATCTGCAACTTCCAATTGGCCTCAGTGTCGCCTTCCATGGCGCCATTGCTTCAGAGCTAGCTCTAGCTCAGCGCATCATCAAACTGAAGCAAAAGATTGACTTTGAGAAAGCTCAGTTCAAGAAGCATATGGCCAAGCTCAGCGTGCAAGAGGTGAAAAACTTCAAAATTATGTTGCACGAGCTCAAAGAAGCCTTTCTCAAGAAACGTGCAGAAGCTCAAGGTTCTCGTGAGCGCATGAAGGTACTGGCTGACAAGAGTGTGCAAGCCTACAATGAGGCTGAGAAGCGCAAGGCCCTTGGTCGTCCTGGCATTGACCCCAAGATAGCTGCAAAGCAGAAGAAGAAGCCCGCTATGGCCGAACCCGACGCACCAAGGCAGGAAGCACATCCCATTGTCTTCCCAACCAGCATGACTGGCTCGAAGCCAAAAGCTAGGTCTACCGCTTCAGAACTGAAGAAGACAAGGACTGCTGAGGCTGAAGCCAGAAAGAGGAAACATTCTGAAGCCTCTGATGCTGCTCCCTCCAAGAAGAAGCGAAAGACCAAGAAGGAATGGGCTGCTCCCACAGAGCCCTTACTTGTTGAACCCATCTCCATGGTTCGCCCTGCCACTGAACATCAAGAGCGCCAACTGACTGTCCATGAGCCTGCTTTCACAGAGGCTCATGAAGCTGAAGACTTTCCAGCAGCTGATCCCACCGCTGCTGAAGACATTGGTCACCATGACCATGTTGAAGATGATGCAGTTCTTCCTCAGATCGAGCACCAACAGGTATCATCGCCTATGCTTACGCACAGCGAACTCACCAGCATTGATCGTCCTCTGACGCCAATTGCTCAGGATGCATCATGGGCTGATCACCCACAAGCATAAGAGGAAGATGACTTTGGGGCCCAGCCAACTCCTTCTCCAAAAGCGTCGCCAGCATTCCGCAGGCTTCACAAAGGATCAAGGTCTCAAGTCCCTACTTCCAGCATTCCAAAAGGAGAAGTGCCTCACCAATCTGTTGCACGTCAAGTGTTTCCAGATGCCACTCCTACTGTGACTGAATCCGAAGCCAAACTGGCTGAAGATGTTCTGGCTGCATCAGCTGATGAAGAAGAAACCCCAAGAGTTGCTACACCCCCGTCTCACCAAGAAGCTATTCTCGAGGAGAACGTGATTGTGACCGACCCTCCAGCTCACCAAGTGGAGGTTGAGAATCTTGAGGCTGCCACCACCAAAACAAATGAAGCCAATGACGTTGTCATGGCTGAAGCAAATGTGGAGCCTCCATCAACCCAAGAACCAGAAGTCAGTGAAGCAAATGATGCTACTGCTCCTGTTCCTACGCCTGCTGCTGGTCCTCAGTTTGACTATCATGTTGAGCATAGGCCTCAGGTACAGAAGCCAATTCCAAGGTTGCCCAGGTTTCCAGGTCCTACATCAGCACCTGGATCCTTCAATGTCAACGGCTTCAAAGCAGACAACACTTTCTTCAATAGCTCCAAGAACCCCTACTCAAGGGAAAGAATATATTCTGATTGGTTCTGGAGCTATCCGCAGTGAAGCTATTACTCCTGCATTCTATATAATCAAGGTCGCATTTTCCCACATAAGCGTCTTGACACCGAAGCAATAGCTGGTCTGCCCTGTCTGGAAGAAGCTCTGGATTGCTTCAAAGAGGTTGGATTGTTGCCGTTTGTCACCGACCAAGAGCACTGGAATGAAGAGTTGCTGCTCCAATTCTATGCCACACTTCACATCCGTGGGTACAACAGAGATCCGAAGACTTGGGTCCTGGAGTGGATGACAGGAAATGTTCATCACGAAGCCAAAGCCTTTGATATCATTGAGCTCACTGTTCTGCCCACTCCGGCGATCTCTATGAACCTGGCTGTCATCTTCACAGTGAAGCTATGGAGAACATCTTTGAGAAGCCTGAACCGAACATGAGTCAGATGCTCAGTATGATGAAGCCCTTGCCACAAGATGCTGCATATCCTAAGGAGTTCTTTGTTGAAGACCTTGAGTATCTGCCAAGGACTATTTATCACATCATAAGGCAAACTCTTTGGCCCATCAAAGGATATTCTCCACATGCCAAGCTGGAAGGTGCAATGAAGACTTTGGTCTTCTATATTCTTCATGGAAAATGCTTCAATGCACAAGACTTCTTCATCCGCCAACTTGCTGCATCAGGCTCTGATCTTTTTGGCCTGAAGTTCTATGCTCCATGGATAATGCGGCTGATTAAACTCCACTCCGCTATCTCATATCAGCCATCTGCTCGCAATCATCGGATCTTTCTGCCTGATGTGGATATGTCCGTTGAAGCCATTTATCTTGAGCCTGCCAAGGAGCCTCTTAGTCTTCAGAATGCGGAGCATCAAAGTTTCTCTCAGAACATTGAAGGAGTTGAAGCAGTCACTCGTGTTTATCCTCTGGCTGGAACTACACGTGCACCTCATCGTGCCCTTACTGAAGCCACCGAAAGCACTATTGCCCAACGACCCAAGAAGCGATCTCGTGTTCTCAATGACCGAGAGCTTCTGGTGGCTCTTCATCAGAAACAGGATAGGCATCATGACTGGCTGAAGCGCCAAATGTAAATCCTCTTGGTGGATGTCAACCGCATTCGCAATCTTGCCACCAAGAATGCCTTTGTTACCCATGAAACCTCTCGACGCACATGGAAAGGGCTGACGCTTATGTGCTCTGAAGATGATCTTCAAGAGGATGGCTTCTCTGAACGCTTCAAATTTGACTCCACACCTCCCCGAAGGGCAGTGCTGCGACGAACTCCATCTCTTGAAGACTTTGAGTTCTCTTCCTCTGCGGCAACTGTGAATGCTCGAGTGATCGAGGACGAAGACGATGCTACTTCACCGCCCCCTCCTTCAGCACGCTTCGACACTGCTCCAAGTTCTTATGCACCGCCGATCACCACCGACGACCCTGCTGCTTCACCTACTCTTCATGGGAACGAGTAGATGCTCTATGTCTTCAAACCTTTTTGGTCCTTACTGACAAAAGGGGGAGAAGCATATGAGTTCGATAGTCTTCAAGCGGGTCCATATGGGCGGTTGCTTTATATTTTTCCTAGTGTTTACAACTCTCGTTTTGATACATTTGGTTCTTTGAGTTGTAACACTTAAACTCGATGGTCGTCTGCTACTTATTTGCTACTTTGTGATGCGATGATAAATTCCGCATGTGCGATGATAAACTCCGCACTTATATCATTTTGCAGACGTCCATTTTCCATTATGCATGTCATTATCTTCACATACCTTCACATGCATAATTAATTGTCATCATAAGTTGAAGAGGATCTCCACAAGTACAACCTGCCATGTGCATTTGCATTCCAAAAGCAAATTACTTATATGCACATCTTCAGGGGGAGCCCTTGCAACTTATGAAGACAATTCCTTATCCTTTACAATTTCACATATTATATTCCCCGTTGAAAAATTCAACTAGTTTGTCATCAATCACCAAAAAGGGGGAGATTGTAAGTGCATCTAGTGCCACCCCTAGTTGGTTTTGGAGTATTGACGAAAAACCTAGTTGAGGGACTAATGTGTTTGTGAGAATTGTAGGATAACACAGGTAGAAGTCCCTCATTGATTCGGTTTTCCTACCAGAGATGACCCCTAAAAATGTATGAAGACATTGATGTCAAAGGTGGTATGTGAAGATACTCACATTGAAGACTATGACAAGAGAAGACATCGCATGAAGCCTATGGAGCTCGAAGACTTAGATCTTTCATAGTTCTTTTTCTTCTTTATTGAGTCATAGGAACCACCGTACTATTAAGTGGGGTCCAAGAGAACCAGTCAGAATGACTGAAGTGATGCTTAACCAAAACCTATGTATTCGAGTGAAGACTATGAGAGCGAATCTTGTCCAGAGTCGGACAAGTCAGCTTTGCTTGTAGCCCAAGTAAAGTTGCCGTGTGTGTTTCAAATCTGACCGTTGGAACACATGTCAGTTCCTTAGTGACCCAGGGTCATTTCGGACAAATCAGGTTGGGTTGCCTACTGGCTATAAATAGCCCACCCCCTACAACCATAAATGGTTGGCTGCTCAGAGTTAGACTACGGCTTTTGTCGTTTGAGAGCAACCCACCTCGAAGCCTTTGAGAGAGAATTCCTTGCGAGGATAAAGCCCTAACCACCCAGAGCCAAAGAGTGTTAGGCATCACTTAAGTCTTCCTGTCTGTGTGATCTGAAGACTTATTACACTTGAGGACTGTGAATCCTCCAGCCGGTTAGGCGTCACGTTCTGAGCATCCAAGAGTCATTGTGGATCGCCGGTGAACGAAGTATGTGAAGGTTTGGGAGTCTACCTTGAAGACTTACCAGAGTGATTGGGCGAGGTCTGTGTGACCTTAGCTCAAGGGGAATACGGTGAGGACTGGGTGTCCTGAGCTGCGTGTTCAGGACTGGGTGTCCTCAGGTTTAAATACCTAGCCGCCCTAACCAGACGTACAGTTGTCACAGCAACTGGAACTGGTCTAACAAATCATTGTCTTCAACGAGTCACTGGTTTCATCCTTCCCTTCCCTTTACTTACTGATTGGTTCTTGTGAAGTCATTGTATGATTGCATTATCTTTTGTCTTCACTGAGTGACTGCTTGTTCTGATTGGCTTCATAATATCTTCCTACCTGATCCTTAATACCTAGCTGCTATAAGTCATTGTGCTTTCACTTCATTGAATACTTGACTATGGTCTGCCTAGTGTAGTCTACCTTCTGCTGCATGGTAATAGGTTTATTTCTATCGTTTGTCTTCGAAACCTCCACATTTTGAAGACTTTCATAAAAATCGCCTATTCACCCCCCTCTAGTCGATATAACGCACTTTCATTATTCTTCATCAACTTACCAGGCAAGTTCACTTTGACCATGTTTTCAATACCTATGTTTTATTTGCATGTAGTAGCACCCTTTCAATAATCCCTCCAGTAGTGATAGTGATTTCTTGTAGTTGAGTAGAATGCATGAGGTAGGAACCCATCTCCCTGTTATCAAGCTCGGGACGTTATATAGTTTTAATGCTACGCTATAGTAGACGGGGTTTGGTATGAGTGCATGAGAGTGGTGTGAAGAAGGAGGACTCTACGTCAATGGCGACAACTTCATGATGGCATCGGCAAGGACTGCATCTTCAGGACTCCTCAAGATTTCGAGACTCGAGACAAGAATTTAATACACACTATTGGGTGAAGGACGGTTGACGGGCACCCTGGAGAAACCAGTGGTTGGCCGTGATGCATGGAGAAGCGCCATGACATCTTGCGGAAAGCTTCACCCAGACTCAAAGAGACGGAAGAATACTTCATGCCCGAAAGCTTACCTGTGCAACCGCAAGTCACTATGGGCTCTGGCTTGGTTGACCTTAGTTGTGACTCTGGCTGGGACGGTGCTAGCAGATGTAGAACTACGGTAGGATTGGATGAGCACCGGACAGTGGTCAGAGGAACTCTTCGGAAGACCATGTTTTGGTCATCTTGTTCTCAAACACCCTGAAGTGCGAGAATGTAAAGAGAGGTGTCGAATCTTGCGGGTAAAGTGTACAAACCTCTGCAGAGGGTTAAAACCTAATCAATTAGCCGTGTCCCCGGTTACGGACAATTTGAGCCTCTGGACTTGGATCTATCTCGGAACTCTCAACACCAGACTGCTAAATTAATTGTGGGCAACTTATGATGATTTGGGCTATGAGACATTGGTTGGCGGAACCATGTCATGATAGAAAACTCCGTAGTATAGACTCCGGATAATTCCTTTGATGTAGGGAAAATAAAACCAGCTTTTACGCAAACAAAACTCAGATACAGAGCCACAAAGCCATACTGCATATACTATAGTTTATCATCTGTTTTCTCTTATGGTGATCTTGCCGGTACATTCAATGTACTGACCTACACGGCTGCAACGTCTCATGTTGTAGATATGTTTCTTCCGACGAGTAAGAGTTACGTCATAGGGTTACGGTCTACACTCAACCTGCCGATGGCGTTGATGGGACTCCACACCCGATTGTTTGTTTCTGCTGAGACTTATGAGGTATATATCAGTTTTACGTTATTTATACATGTGATTGCACTTTGATATATACATTGATGTACTGTGTGTGCCAGCATACCGATCCAGGGATGGCACAGATACACAGAGGCTTGACCATCTGAGGTCGGGTCGCTACATAAACAGAGGCTAGATGAATTATTTATTACTAAATAGGAGAAAAAAGCAAGGAACAAAAGTAAAGTTGGGTTGCCTCCCAACAAGCGCTATCGTTTAACGCCCCTAGCTAGGCATGATGATTTCAATGATGCTCACATAAAAGATAAGAATTGAAACATAAAGAGAGCATCACGAAGAATATGACTAGAACATTTAAGCCTAACATACTTCCTATGCATAGGGATTCTGTGAGCAAATAACTTGTGGAAACAAGAATCAACTTGCATAGGAAGGTAAAACAAGCATAACTTCAAAACTTTAAGCACATAGAGAGGAAACTTGATATTATTGCAATTCCTACAAGCATATATTCCTCCCTCATAATAATTTTCAGTAGCATCATGAATGAATTCAACAATATAACCAGCACTTAAAGCATTCTTTTCATGATCTATAAGCATAGAAATTTTATTACTCTCCACATAAGCAAAATTCTTCTCAATCGGAATAGTGGGAGTATCATAAGAGACTCAAATACAATAAATTGTTTCCATATTAAAAGAGTAATGTTCAGAGAAGGGGTAATCATAATCATGAAAAGTTTTATAAATATAATCACTACTTTTTATAGCATAAGTATCATCACAATAATCATCATAAGTAGGAGGCATGCTATCATCATTATAAACGTGCATATCAAAACTTGGGAGACTAAAAATATCATCTTCATTAATCATAGCTTCCCCAAGCTTGGGACAAACATTAATTGCAGCAAATATATTCTCAAAAACATCATCTTCATCACACATAGCATCCCCAAGCTTGGGCCTTTTCATATCATAAGCATAATCACTCTCATCATTAATAGTATGGATAGCACCAATAGTATAGAAATTATCATATTGTTCCAAGCAAGTGCCAAAAAGATTTTCAAGATCATAAGAAGTATCATTATCTTCCACAATCATATTTTCATGAGGCACAATAGTAATAGGAGCAGCACTATTTGGGAGAGATATCTTTTTACCTCTCTTCCTTTTTCTTTTCTTCTTCTTCACCACATCATGTGTGGGTTCAATCCTCTTTTCGGAGCTCCTTATTAATGAGATTGGTTGAATAGGAGGCTCCTCCTCATTACCTGATTCATCATAAGAAATAATAGGATGATATTGGGAAGTCTCTTCCCTTTCATTAGTATTCTCTTCATCTTCTATTTGTTTTCTTTTCTTTATGTAGTTGGCAATATAAGGATTTTCAATACAATTCACCGCACAATACATATAAATTTCCTCTAGATCAAATCCAAGAAGTCTATCAAGATTAAACTTTGGAATACCCTCAGTTATACGTTTCATTTCCTCATACCCCAAAAAAAGACTAAGCTCTTTATGATGCTCAAGGGTAATCAAATTATCACAATTTTTGGATACGATTCGGTCATGAAACAATTTGCATTGGAGATTTAAATGACCATGTTCATTGAAAAGGTCACAAGGGGCGTGAAAAATATTGAATTTTTCAGCACAATCATTAAGACTTTCTTGCAACAATTCAGTTTCTAAGTACTTATGCCTCTTGCAATATCTATCTTCCCTATTTGGTGTGTACTTACAAACCCAATGCACTCCACAAAAATTGACATGTTTATAGGAGACATTTCCATCATAACTAGTGCAATCATCATTAGTATCATGGATATTCAAAGAATTCGTACTAACAACATTGCAATCATGCTCATCATTCAAATATTTAGTGCCAAACATTTTATAGATTTCTTCTTCTAGCACTTGAGCACAATTATCCTTTCCATCATACTCACGAAAGATATTAAAAGGGTGAAGCGTATGAGACAAACTCAATTCCATGTTTTATAGTTTTCTTTTATAAACTAAACTAGTGATAAAACAAGAAACTAAAAGACTCGATTGCAAGATCTAAAGATATAACTTCAAGCGCTAACCTCCCCGGCAACGGCGCCAGAAAAGAGCTTGATGTCTACTACACAACCTTCTTCTTGTACACATTGTTGGGCCTCCAAGTGCAGAGGTTTGTAGGACAGTAGCAAATTTCCCTCAAGTGGATGACCTAAGGTTTATCAATCCGTAGGAGGCGTAGGATGAAGATGGTCTCTCTCAAGCAACCCTGCAACCAAATAACAAAGAGTCTCTTGTGTCCCCAACACACCCAATACAATGGTAAATTGTATAGGTGCACTAGTTCGGCGAAGAGATGGTGAAACAAGTGGTATATGGATGGTAGATAAAGGTTTTTGTAATATGAAATTATAAAAACAGCAAGGTAACTAATGATAAAAGTGAGCGTAAACGGTATTGCAATGCTAGGAAACAAGGCCTAGGGTTCATACTTTCACTAGTGCAAGTCCTCTCAACAATAATAGCATAATTGGATCACATAACTATCCCTCAACATGCAACAAAGAGTCACTCCAAAGTCACTAATAGCGGAGAACAAACGAAGAGATTATGGTAGGGTATGAAACCACCTCAAAGTTATTCTTTCCAATCAATCCGTTGGGCTATTCCTATAAGTGTCACAAACAGCCCTGGAGTGTGTACTAGAATAACACCTTAAGACACAAATCAACCAAAACCCTAATGTCACCTAGATACTCCAATGTCACCTCAAGTATCCGTGGGTATGATTATACGATATGCATCACACAATCTCATATTCATCTATTCAACCAACACATAGAACCTCAAAGAGTGCCCCAAAGTTCCTATCGGAGAATCACGACGAAAACGTGTGCAAACCCCTATGCCTAGGTTCATGGGTGGAACCCACAAGTTGATCACCAAAACATACATCAAGTGAATCACGTGGTATCCCATTGTCACCACAGATACGCACGGCAAGACATACATCAAGTGTTCTCAAATCTTTAAAGACTCAATCCGATAAGATTACTTCAAAGGGGAAACTCAATTCATTACAAGAGAGTAGAGGGGGAAAGAAACATCATAGGATCCAAATATAATAGCAAAGCTCGCGATACATCAAGATCGTATCATCTCAAGAACACGAGAGAGAGAGAGAGAGAGATCAAACACATAGGTACTGGTACATACCCTCAGCCCCGAGGGAGAACTACTCCCTCCTCGTCATGGAGAGCACCGGGATGATGAAGATGGGCACCGGAGAGGGATTCCCCCCTCCGGCAGGGTGCCGGAACGGGTCTAGATTGGCTTTCGGTGGCTACGGAGGCTTCTGGCGGCGGAACTCCCGATCTATTGTCTGTTCTGGAAATTTCAGGGTACATGAGTATATATGGGTGCAGGAAGTACGTCGGTGGAGCTTATATGGGTGCAGGAAGTATATATGGGTGCACGAAGCAGGGGCGCGCCCTAAGGGGGGCGCCCCCCACCCTCGTGAGCACCTCCCTTGGCTCCTGACATGGGGTCCAAGTCCATCCGGTAGCTTTCCTTCCAAAAATAACTTCTCCAGTTGATTTCATTCCGTTTCGACTCCGTTTGATATTCATTTTCTTCGAAACACTGAAATAGGCAAAAAAAACAGCAATTCTGGGCTGGGCCTCCTGTTAATAGGTTAGTCCCAAAAATAATATGAAAGTGGATAATAAAACCCAATATTGTCCAAAACAGTAGATAATATAGCATGGAGCAATCAAAAATTATAGATACGTTGGAGACGTATTACCCCGCCTTGGGAAGGACCCTTTGTGGTCAGCAAGAATTTAAAGAACGGGTTGTATTACCTCATCGACGTTCGAGAGCACAAAGACTCACGTAAGTCGGAGGAGGAGACCCGCCGGCCGTGGAACATTGCTCAACTTCGGCCATACTACACTTGAGCCACCGGCTCTCGTCATGTACATACTTTGACGTTGTATATACTATGATAAGTAATAAAGCAGGACCTCTGTCCTGTTTCCTCTTCAAAGATCATATACCTTTACTATTTTCATTATTTAAATGACTATTAAGGAGCTGATCATATCTGAATCGAGTTTAACCTCTTTGGTCCGGCTTATGATCGTATTCGAATCTAGCTGTAAACCTCATGATCACTTGGGGGCTTCCTGTTCAAACATAGGTCGTATTCGAACCAAAGAGAACATAGCTGTCGTAACCCTCTTGATCGGCTCAAAGCCAAACTCACTAGGGGGCTTCTTGATCGTATCTGAATCATAGCTTAACCCCTTTTGGGTCCGACTTGGATCGTATTCGAATCAGGGTCGTTAAAAACCTCTCAAGGTCATTTGGGGGCTTCCTGCTCAAACATAGGTCGTATTCGAACCAAAGAGAACATAGCTGTCGGTACCCTCTTGATCGGCGTAATGCCAAAGCCACTGGGGGCTATATGATCGTATCCGAATCTTAGCTTAACCCCTTTGGTCCGGTTTACTGATCATATTCGAATTAGAAACCCCCAGCTTTCAGTTAAAAAGTTAATTTATATTGTTTGCAATCTGCTATTTTTGTCTTACTGGTCTTTGTTGTCTCAAATTTAAAACAATCAGCACCGTTTTTTCACCGGCTTGACTATTTGACAATAAGCCACCAAGGCATGATTTTCATCAGGTATATAGAAGCATTGACTTCTCAAAACAGACTGGGTCATCAACCTCATCACCCGGGTCAAATAAACCGGTGGTCCAGATGCAAAGGATACATGTATGACTGCTATTTATGAACAGTTTTTTCTGTTTCTTTTCGTTAATCAAAGGTTGTTTCAACCTTGTTTATTTTCACGTCTGTTTCTGTTTTTTCTACTATGATAAAACCATTGGTCATGTACCGGGTATTCTAACCTGTTCGGTGCTAAACCGCCAAACCAGATTTTTCCTTTGCTGCAGGAACATAGCTGAAATATTACAGATATAACCATAGATGTGACACATATATTGACATCAGGAAGCAAAGAGTCACACACGGTATCTTATGCACGATGGCATAGGCAAAATATGCATTTGTTTCAAGCTAAATCTATTACAAGGCTTTGAAGAGCCCACAAGATGGTTATAACTCTCCCCTCGCCGGTTCACCTCCTTCTGTTGATTGGAAGCTGGGATTGGACCAGTCAAAGCCGTTCAGGGCAATGAACTCTGCTTCGTCATCAATCAGGCCGGCCGGATCAACTTCTGGAGCAAACGTATGTTGACGAACCGATGGGATAAGATCTGTCACCTTGTAAGAGGGAGTCGCCATCTACTTATTCTCCAAATCAAAACCCGGCTGATATTTGTCAATGTTGGTTTCATCTCCAAGAACGGTAGCTTGAGGTCAAACTCCCCTTACGCAGGCAATGAAGTCATCTTGCTCAAATAGGGTCCCGTCTTCCTTCACGGTAGGGTACCCCTTAGCTACATCCTCCGGGTCTAGATCTAGCACCCAGGCTTTAGAGCGGCTCAGGGCAGTCAGGGCTCCGGCTCTGGCGCAGGATCGTTTGACCTCTTGAAACCTGCCGGGTAAGATTGACAACTTCTTCAAGACATCGCTCAGTCGATTGGGTCCTTGGTTGGCAGGGGAGATGGTGGCAAGTGCTTGTTGAGCGCCAGTGTACAATTGCTCCACCAAGGTATAAACCACCTTCAGTTTGGTCACACTATCTTGGCTCAGATTTTTGCTGTGTGGACCTGCGAGTATTAAACTAAGGCTCAGCAGGCGGCTTATATTCCGGGTTAAAAGAAGGTATAAATGACTAGTACAGATGACTTACCAAAGATGGCGGAAACCATTTGAGACACCCGGTTATTTAAGCCGGTAAGCTCCATGGTAACCTCCTCAAGAGCCGCTTCAGCTTTTTCAGCATGTTGGATCAGCAGCGTCTTTTCTTCGGCCCAGGATTTCTTCTTTGCAGTCACGCTAGTATTCAATTTTTCTGTCTCAGAAAGACTTAATTGGAGTTTAGAGTCAACAGTCTTGATTTCTACCTCTTGATCCGTCATCCGGGTCTTTGCATCAGTTAATTGAGAGCCCAATTCAGATAGGGCGTTCTACAAAACATACACAGGTGTGTCAAGATTTGAGCTAAAAGTTATAAAGGTTCAAGTCTCAAGTACTATGCACCGCAATACCACTTGACACTTGGGGGCTAATGTCTGCCAAAGCAATTTTTTATAACTCTTATATATTTCAAGTCCCAAGTGCCTTACAAAGTAACACTTGGCACTTGGGGGCTAATGCATGATATTCAGAAAGTTTCTCAAGATTAAGCCAGATTGTAATGTTCATTGGGACAGTTATGAAGTTAAGTACCGGTTCATTTATGATCAATTAAGCCAGCACTTGGGGACTACAAGTGAAGTTCATACTACTTCGTTGGACTTTTGAAAAACTTAGAGAGAAAGTATCAATCTATATCATAAAGTCTACAAATCATCCAGGTTCATCATCTGAAGACTTGGGGGCTGGCAGAGTATAAGTAAACCGGAGAACATACCTCATATTTCAGCTGCAATTGCTTGACCATCTCAATTTCTGACTCACGGCTGGAATGAACATGACTGAGATAGCCGGACAGTATGTCACTGGCATTCAGATGAGTGTAGTGAGAGATATCAAAACGCACTTTCTGCTTCTCCAAGGCTTCTTGTTTTGTAGTGTGCCGGGCTAACATAGTGGGGGTCCCCGATTCAACAAATCTGCTGCCAGTGACCAGAACTTCATGATCAAAAGATGTTGGCGGGTTAGCTGAACCGGATGGTCTGTCGGTACAAGGATTAACAATGGCATCATCGGCTGACGGTTCAGGAGGGTCCAATTGAGTATTGGCAGCCGGGTCTTCTGGTGCTTCAATTCGAGGGGGAGAAGTTGGCATGGCCGGTTCAGGTGCAAGAACTTGCGGGTCTTCCGCCGGTTTAATCACCTTGGCCTTCTTAGATTTGGCTTGACCACTAAGAAAGATTTTATGAGACAGTTAGTACAATGATGCAGTTTGAAAGACATAGAGGAAAGATGATTTTTCCTTACCCAGGGGCAGTCTTGAAGGCCGGAAGTTGAGTCTGAGATGAGTCGCCGGAAGAGCGAGAAACCTCCTGCAAAAATAAAATAAAGTTAGTAATGAAAGGGAGTAGATACATTAATGAAAAGCAAAAGATGAAGATAAAAGAAACCTTAATCTGGCATTTTTTAGGAGTTTGTTGTAAAACGGAAGGCGGTTCATCGTCGTTCCGGGCCTGACGACGGCTCTCATGTTGCTGCTTTTTCAAAATAAAATGAGGGTCCAAATAAGCCAAAGGGTGTGAAAACCTTACTTTCCGGGTTACCAGTCGAAGTTTCTGTCTTGGCAAAGGGGTTGGGTCGGAGGAAATAGTTACCTCTTCTTCTACAGCCTGACTGGCCCCCGTGTCGTCCTGGCAATAGTCAGTGTCAATAAGGTTATTAAAAAACTGGCCAAGGGATTCAAGGGCTACCTCCAACTCAGAATCATCATCAAGCTTTAACAGGTCCTCAGCGGTGCTCCTTTTCTTCTTGGACCTCCGGGTCGTCTTCTTGGCGGCTATGGCGGCGGCTCTAGCCTTCTTGGCAGCTTCATGGTCATACTTGGCTTTGCAGAAGTCAGATTTGGCCTGTAAACAAATAAACAAGATAAAGGTCATGCATGTATTTAAAACTGCTGAGGAAAATACAAAGAGAAGGAGGTCAGGGGTTCTTTTATCTCTGGCGTCGGGTTAAGTTTGCAGAAGGGGTTCAACCCGACTTTACTACAGTCTTCATATTTGCCGTTCACCAGGAGAGTTGACATTGAAACAATATCTTCTTCAGTTAGTTGAACGAAGCTGTGACGAAGAGAGTCATTTGGGCCTCCATGATACGTCTCCATCGTATCTATAATTTTTGATTGTTCCATGCCAATATTCTACAACTTTCATATACTTTTGGCAACTTTTTATACTATTTTTGGGACTAACATATTGATCCAGTGCCCAGTGCCAGTTCCTGTTTATTGCATGTTTTTGGTTTTGCGGAATATCCATATCAACTGGAATCCAAATGGGATAAAAACAGACGGAGCTTATTTTTAGAATATTTGGAAAATTCCGAAAGAAAAATCCACGCGAGACGGTGCCCGAGGTGGCCACGAGGCAGGTGGCGCGCCCCTGACCCTCGTGGGCCACCCGTAAGGCGGTTGATGCCCTTCTTCAGCCGCAAGAAAGCTAATTTTTGGAAAAAAATCACGGCGAAGGTTTCGATCCAATCGGAGTTACGGATCTCCATATATACCCGAAACGGTGAAAGGGCAGCAGAACAGAACGCGGAAAGAGAGAGAGACAGAGAGACAAATCCAATCTCGGAGGGGCTCTCGCCCCTCCCATGCCATGGAGGCCAAGGACCAGAGGGTAAACCCTTCTCCCATCTAGGGAGGAGGTCAAGGAAGAAGAAGACGAAGGGGCCCCCTCTCCCCTTCTCTTTTGGTGGCGCCAGAACGCTGTCGTGGCCATCATCATCATCATCACCACGATCTACACCAACCCCTCCGCCGTCTTCACCAACATCTCCATCACCTCCCCCCCCCCCTCTATCTACAGCGGTCCACTCTCCCGCAACCCGATGTACCCTCTACTTGAACATGGTGCTTTATGCTTCATATTATTATCCAATGATGTGTTGCCATCCTATGATGTCTGAGTAGATTTTCGTTGTCCTATCGGTGGTTGATGAATTGCTATGATTGATTTAATTTGCTTATGGTTATGTTGCTGTCCTTTGGTGCCCATCATATGAGCGCGCGTGTGGATCACACCCTAGGGTTAGCTATATGTTGATAGGACAATGTATTGGAGGGCAAGAGTGACAGAAGCTTCGACCTAGCATAGAAATTGATGCATACGTGATTGAAGGGGGACCAATATATCTTAATGCTATGGTTGGGTTTTACCTTAATGAACGTTAGTAGTTGCGGATGCTTGCTATTATTTTCAATCATAAGTGCATAGAATTCCAAGTCAGGGATGACATGCTAGCAGTGGCCTCTCCCACATAATACTTGCTATCGGTCTAGTAAAGTAGTCAATTGCTTAGGGACAATTTCGCAACTCCTACCACCACTTTTCCACACTCGTTATATTTACTTTATTGTGTCTTTACTTAAACAGCCCCTACTTTTTATTTACGTAATCTTTATTATCTTGCAAACCTATCCAACAACACCTACAAAGTACTCTAGTTTCATACTTGTTCTAGGTAAAGCGAACGTCAAGCGTACGTAGAGTTGTATCGGTGGTCGATAGAACTTGAGGGAATATTTGTTCTGCCTTTAGCTCCTCGTTGGGTTCGACACTCTTACTTATCGAAAACTGTTACGATCCCCTATACTTGTGGGTTATCACTCCACCATAGTCATACATCAATCTGGATCGGCGGCTTAGAGGGATGACCCGCCACGAGATCCAGCAACGAGTCAAGTCAACTCTGGTTAAGCCATTCCCCAATAAGGCATTAATCCTTTTAATAGATGGAATAAGCTTCTTGCGTTCAGCTGCAGTAAGCTTATCAGGGAGCAGAAACTTGGAATCCAGACGCTCCGCGCGATAACCCGGCAATGGCTTTTCATTGGCTGGGGACGTGTCTTGGCAATAGAACCAGGTCTGATTCTAGTCTTTGGGATGACTCGGTAAGACTATTAGGGGAAAGACAGTGCCCTGTCGGCACTGAATTGAGATTCCCCCAAGTTCTAAGCTAGGGCCATTGGTACATTCATTTTGGCAGTTCAGATAAAAGTACTCTCTGAAGAGTTCTACAGTCGACTCTTCTTGAAGATACACCTCATAGAGAACTTGGAAATTACAGATATTGGATATGGAATTGGGTCCAAGATCTTGAGGGTGAAGTTTGAAAAAATGAAGAACGTCTCTGAAGAACTTTGAGCCGGGTGGTGAAAAACCCCGATTCATATGGTCAGAGAAGACAATGACTTCACCGTCTTTGGGATTGGGCCATTCCTCATCCGGATCAGGTGCACGGTAAGACATAACATTTTTCCCTGGAAAAATCCTATGGTGAAGAATTCCTTCAAGTTATCTTCGGTGACTGTGGAAGGGATCTAGTTGCAGACAGTCGGTGCCTTTGACGGCATGATGATCAGAGGACAAACTGAAACAATAGAAACATGCCGGTTCAATTCAATGGTGAAATTAAAAGTTAAATGATGATGGTGCAAATAAAATGGCGGCTTAAGTAAGGGCTAATGTCATATAAGGGAAAAGTAAGCCGGCGCCATAAGCCGCCATGACTAAAGACATTTGAAGGAAACCAGAAACAGAATTGGCTAAGTGTTGAGGCAAACAAGTTTCCTAATTTCTTGATATTATTCTGGATCAAATGGCCGTTCAAAATGGAAAATATTCTAGACCTAAAAATCTAGCACAGATGAGTTCGTGAGTTCTAATGAGGCCTTTGTACCAGGAAAAGGAATCTACTGGTATCAAGGATGGGCACAAAACAACTACTGCACTAGTGCATGTTCTTTTTTGGATCAAGAAGAAGCTGCAGTAGAAGAAACTGAGATGAACTGTGAAGAACACGCAGAAAACCTAGAAACCCTAATGCGGATCTGAGGAACAGGAGGGCAAACACTTACAGCCACGAATCTTCCACGGAGAGCCGCCGCCGTTCTCTGGACCGATTCTGGTTGATGGAGCGGCCAAGCTCGACGAAGACGAGGTGCTCTGCAACGGAGGCGGAGCTCGAGCAACGGTGGGGTTGCGAGAGGAAGAAGACGAAGAGAGGGAAGAATGAGAAAGACCAGATCGTGCCTATTTATAAGAGGATAAGCAGACAGGCAGGCGCAAAAATCGAGGAAGACCCAAATAATGATTATCCAACTAAACGGACGCCTCGATTCTCGGAAGACATTAAAAGATAAAGATCCATTGAGGATGACATCATAACAGTTTTTGTGTTTTTAGAAGATGATGTCATGGAGGGTTACAGAATTTTTACAGAGAGAGGAAGATGGATTTTGTCTAAGTATTGAAGATTGACAAAGAACAAAGTTCAAGTCAACCTGGGGCCTAATGTTGGGAATATAGCTACCAGATATGACCCACCCAGGAGGGGCCGGGTCAATCCCAATGGCGGGTTACAAAAGAAGCCCAGTAATATTCAAGGTGATAGTTTATTAAGGCTTGTAGAAGGCCTAAAGCCAGGAGGCAGCTTGAGGCCCAATATTGTAAACCGTCGTATGTAAAGAAAGACTTGTAAAGAAAGGCATATAAAAGAAGTCACCGAGCCGGACATGTTTTATGAGCCGGCCGGGACTCTGTAGGCCGCCAGGCGTCAACCCATGTATATAAGGGGACGACCCGGCGGCGGCTTAGGACAAGAAACAACAACTCGAAGCTAGGCAAAGCGGATTCACTCCCTGGTCATCGAAACCTCAGCAATTCCAAACCCAACTAGACATAGGCTTTTACCTTCACCATAAGGGGTCGAGCTAGTATAAACCTCTCGTGTCCTTTGTCCCGATTAACCCCTTTAAGCTTCCTAGTTGCGATGGCCCTACGACTAAGTCCTTTTGCTAGGACATCTGCCATGACAATTCCACGATAAATTCCTCTGGTGGAAACGATGAAGCCCAGCAGTTTTCTGGCGGGGACGCTGAAAACGCACTTTTCAGGATTGAGCTTGATGTCATACGCGTGGAGGTTATCAAATGTGAGACGTAAATCGTCTATTAATGTTTCGACGCGCCTAGTTTTGATGACAACATCGTCCACGTAAGCTTCAACTATCTTGCCGATCTGCTGCTCCAGGCATGTTTGAATCATGCGTTGGTATGTGGTGCTGGCGTCTTGAGCCCGAAGGGCATGGTGTTGAAGCAGAATGGCCCATATGGGGTAATGAATGTTGTTGCAGCTTGATCGGACTCCTTCATTTTGATTTTATGGTATCCGGAATATGCATCCAGGAAACACAGTGAGTCGTGTCCTGCGGTAGCATCAATCATTTGATCAATGCAGGGAAGTGGGAAGGGATCCTTAGGGCAGGCCTTATTGAGGTCTTTAAAATCGACGCACAACCGCCAGGATTTGTCCTCCTTTGGTACCATCACCAGGTTTGCCAGCCAGTCCGGATGTTTTATTTCTCTGATGAATCCCGCCTCAATTAACTTGGCTAGCTCCTCCCCCATAGCTTGATGTTTGGGTTCGGAAAAACGCCGCAGTGTTTGCTTGACCGGTTTATATCCTTTTAATATATTGAGGCTGTGTTCAGCCAGCTCGCGTGGGATTCCTGGCATATCAGAAGGGTGCTAGGCGAATATATCCCAATTTTCATGCAGGAACTCTCGTAGCGCGACATCAACCGTTGGATCTAATTGTGCTCCGATGGATGCTGTCTTTTTGGGGTCCGTTGGATGGACTTGGAATTTGACTATTTCTTCTGTTGGTTTGAAAGAGGTGGATTTGGGTCGTTTTTCTAGGACGACATCATCCCTGTCCACCGTAGGGCGCAGCGCGGCTAATTCTTCGGCCGCGAGGGCTTCAGATAATGCCTCGAGGGCCAAGGATGTGGTTTTATTCTCGGCGCGGAGTGCTATGTCTGGATCACTAGCTAGACTGATTATACCATTGGGCCCAGGCATCTTAAGCTTCATGTATCCATAATGGGGTACCGCTTGGAAGCGCATAAATGCATCTCGCCCTAGGAGGGCGTGATACCCGCTGTTAAAAGGGGCCACTTGGAAAGTTATTTCTTCGGACCGATAATTCGCCGGCGTGCCGAATACCACGTCGAGTGTTATTTTTATCGCACACCGCGCCTTCCGACTGGGGATAATTCCTCGGAAGGTCATGCTGCTTTGCTCAATGCGGCTCCTGTCTATTTCCATTTTGTGGAGTGTATCTACGTAGATGAGGTTTACTCCGCTGTCGCCGTCCATAAGGACCTTGGTAAGTCGAAAGCCGTCCACAATTGGACTGAGGACCAAGGCGGCTAGTGCTTGGACTTTCCTGTATTTTGGCTCATCGCCGGCATTAAAAGTTATAGCCATGTCGTTCCAAGGGTTTATTGCTTCTATTTGATAGACTTCGGCGAGTCCGCGTAGTGCTCTCTTGCGCCTATTGTTGGAGGCAAACGTCTCGAAGACCGTCAGTACTTTGGGGTCGTTGTCCTCTGGGGGGTGTCGTTCTGGGTTACTCTTGGTGAGGATATCATCGCTGCTCTTGGCACTTGCCGGAGTATCCAACATGCTCTAAGGCTATGTGTTGGTATGTTATCCGGCGTGTCATGTATTTTGCATGGCCCATTGAGCCATCCTTCCAGAACGGTTCCGCGCCCCATACTGGACTTGTATTTCTTTACTATTGAACCGGGCGTGTTGCAAGGGTGCGCCCTTTTCGCCTGGATGAAGGGTTGAGTGGGACCGATGATTCCCAACGAGCTGCTTGAGTTTTCCAGGCGCTTTCCATTGCACTGTACTTCTGTATGATGGTTGCCAAGTCAGCGAAGTGTAGGATGCGACGGCGGTTGATAACGTTGAGGATTCCTTCATCCCTACAATTGTTGCGGAACACTGAGATCGCTTCCTTGTCGCGGCAATCTTTAATCTTGTTTTTGACAAGAAGGAATCTGGCCCAGAAGTGGTGGACTGTTTCCTGAGACTGATGTTTTATGCTTATGAAAGCGCTTGTATTCGGGTGGGTGGGTGGATTTAAATCTGAACCCTGCCCTAGTTTTGGATCCAGAGTCTGAAGGTCTTCCGAACTTAACAGATCGGGCTCCGGGATGTCCACTAATTTCTTAGGCCCGTCGTCCGATTCTATGTTTCGGACGGCAGGATGCTTCACCTCGCGGGTAGGTGCCCTACTCTTCGAGACCGGAGATCTGGACATAGTCCGTCCTCAATATGGAGGAAGAGTTATCGACTCGCTCCTCGACTATAGCTATCTGGTGGGTGATCGGTGGAGATTTGATTTCTCTCTGATCGGGTTTAAACCCAATCCGATCGTAGTCTGTAGCAACCCCTAGGGTGGCGATGCGATCTAGGAGCTCGTTTAAAGACGAAAGCTCTGCTAGATCCATCTGCTTGGAGTATTCGGAGTTGATACGAAGGGGGTTTTCGATGACCCGAGAGGTCATCGTCGGCTTAATGACCGAACGGGCGGTCATGGAAAAGCCGCCTAGCCAGAGCGTTTGGCCCGAAGCTAGGGTTCCTCCGGTGGTGATATTATCCTTGAGAACAAGGCGAGACATCGATCTTGTTGTCGACGACACAGTGGAACTCTCAATGAAAGCACCAATGTCGGTGTCAAAACCGGCGGATCTCGGGTAGGGGGTCCCGAACTGTGCGTCTAAGGTTGATGGTAACATGAGACAAGGGACATGATGTTTACCCAGGTTCGGGCCCTCTCTATGGAGGTAATACCCTATGTCCTGCTTGATTGATATTGATGAATAGGAGTACTACAAGAGTTGATCTACCTCGAGATCGTAATGGCTAAACCCTAGAGGTCTAGCTTGTATGCTATGATGATGAGTGTCCTATCCGGACTAAGTCCTTCGGTTTACATAGACACCGGGAGGATCCAGGGTTACACAAGGTTGGTTACAAAGAAGGGAATCTACATATCCAGTCGCCCCAAGCCTGCCTTCCACGCCAAGGAGAGTCCTGTCCTGACACGGGTGCAGTCTTCGGTCTTCGTATCTTCACAGCCCATCAGTCTGGCCCATGGCTAGCAGGCCGGACGCTCGAGGACCCCCTAGTCCAGGACTCCCTCAATATGGTCAAGACGTGATCAGATATAAATTGTTATATGAGATGATCATGTTTTGTTAAAGTTATCGGCAACTGGAAGGAGCCTTATGGTTGTCTCTTCATTGCATAAGATGCAAGAACCATATAATTGCTTTACTTTGTTATGCAATAGCAGTAGTTACAAAAGCAATAGTTGATGAGACGACCATGTGACGACGTTGATAGAGATCAAGATGATGGAGATCATGGTGTCATGCTAGTGACGATAGAGATCATGATGGTGTTTTGGAGATGGAGATCAAAGGCACAAGATGATGATGGCCATATCATGTCACATATTTTGATTGCATGTGATGTTTATCCTTTATGTATCTTATTTTGCTTAGTTCGGCGGTAGCATTATAAGATGATCTCTCACTAAATTTCAAGGTATAAGTGTTCTCCCTGAGTATGCACCGTTGCGACAGTTCGTCGTGCCGAGACACCACGTGATGATCGGGTGTGATAAGCTCTACGTTCACATACAACGGGTGCAAGACAGTTTTGCACACGAGGAATACTCGGGTTAAACTTGACGAGCCTAGCATATGCAGATATGGCCTCGGAACACTGGAGACCGAAAGGTCGAGTGTGAATCATATAGTAGATATGATCAACATACTGATGTTCACCATTGAAAACTACTCCATCTCACGTGATGATCGGACATGGTTTAGTTGATTTGGATCACGTGATCATTTAGATGACTAGGGGGATGTCTATCTAAGTGGGAGTTCTTAAGTAATATGATTAATTGAACTTTTATTTATCATGAACTTAGTCCTAATAGTATTTGCATAACAATGTTGTAGATCAATAGCTCGCGATGTAGCTCCCCGTTTATTTTTGATATGTTCCTAGAGAAAAACTATGTTGATAGATGATAGTAGCAATGATGCGGACTAGGTCCGTAATCTAAGGATTATCCTCATTGCTGCACAGAAGAATTATGTCCTTGATGCACCGCTAGGTGACGAACCTATTGTAGGAGCAGATACAGACGTTATGAACGTTTGGTAAAGCTCGGTATGATGACTACTTGATAGTTTAGTGCACCATGCTTTACGGCTTAGAACCGGGACTTCAAAAATGTTTTTGAATGCCATAGAGCATATAAGATGTTCTAAAAGTTGAAATTGGTATTTCATACTCATGCCCGTGTCGAGAGGTAGGAGACCTCTGACAGTACATTGCCTACAAGATGGAGGAGAATAGCTCAACCAGTGAGTATGTGCTCAGATTGTCTGGGTACTACAATTGCTTGAATCAAGTGGGAGTTAATCTTCCAGATAAGATAGTAATTGACAAAGTTCTCTAGTCACTATCACCAAGTTACTAGAACTTAGATATGAACTATAATATGCAAGGGATGACGAAAGTAATTCCCAAGCTCTTCGCGATGCTGAAATCAGTGAAGGTAGAAATCAAGAAATAGCATCAAGTGTTGATGGTTAGCAAGACCACTAGTTTCAAGAAAAGGGCAAAGGGAAAGAAAGAGGAACTTCAAAGAAGAATAAAAAGCAAGTTGCTGCTCCCATGAAGAAGCCCAAAGCTAGACCCAAGCCTGGAACTGAGTGCTTCTACTGCAAAGGAAATGGTCACTGGAAGTGGAACTGCCCTAGATACTTGGCGGATAAGAAGGATGGCAAAGTGAATAAAAGTATATTTGATATACATGTTATTGATGTGTATTTTACTAGTATTTATAGCAACCCCTTAGTATTTGATACTGGTTCAGTTGCTAAGAGTAGTAACTGTAAACGGGAGTCGCAAAATAAACAGAGACTAGTTAAGGGCGAGGTGATGATGTGAGTTGGAAGTGATTTCAAGGTTGATAAGATCACCATCGCACACTCCCTTTACCTTCAGGATTAGTGTTGAACCTAAAATAAATGTTATTTGGTGTTTGCGTTGAGCAATAATATGATTGGATCATGTTTATTGCAATAAGGTTATTCATTTAAAGTTAGAGAATAATTGTTCTACTGTTTACATGAATAAAACCTGCAATGGTCATACACCAAAGGTGAATGGTTTATTG
The DNA here is from genome assembly GCF_003073215.2 of Triticum urartu. Taxonomy (NCBI): domain Eukaryota; kingdom Viridiplantae; phylum Streptophyta; class Magnoliopsida; order Poales; family Poaceae; genus Triticum; species Triticum urartu. The sequence continues at coordinate 506,069,424 of NC_053022.1, read as the reverse complement.
AATCTCGATCGTAGTGATACACATATTCATAATATTGAAGCCAAAAGATGCAAAGTTAATAATGATAGTGCAACTTATTTGTGGCACTGCCGTTTAGGTCATATTGGTGTAAAGCGCATGAAGAAAATCCATGCTGGTGGGCTTTTGGAATCACTTGATTATGAATCAGTTGATGCTTTCAAACCATGCCTCATGGGCAAAATGACTAAGACTCCGTTCTCCGGAATAATGGAGCGAGCAACAGACTTGTTGGAAATAATACATAGTGATGTATGCAGTCCGATGAATGTTGAGGCTCGCGGCGGGTATCGTTATTTTTCTGACCTTCACAGATGATTTGAGCAGATATGGGTATATCTACTTGATGAAACATAAGTCTCAAACATTTGAAAAGTTCAAAGAATTTCAGAGTGAAGTGGAAAATTATCGTAACAAGAAAATAAAATTTCTACGATCTGATCGCGGAAACGAATATTTGAGTTACGAGTTTGGTCTTCAACTAAAACAATGCGGAATAGTTTCAAAAATTCATGCCACCTGGAACACCACAGTATAATGGTGTGTCCGAACGTCATAACCGTACTTTATTGGATACATTGCAATCTATGATGTCTCTTACCGATTTATCACTATCGTTTTGGGGTTATGCATTAGAGATAACTACATTCATGTTAAATAGGGCACCATCTAAATCCGTTGATATGACACCATATGAACTGTGGTTTGGCAAGAAACCAAAGTTGTCATTTCTTAGAGTTTGGGGTTACGATGCTTATGTGAAAAATTTCAACCTGATCAGCTCAAATCCAAATCGGAGAAGTGCCTCTTAATAGGATACCCAAAAGAAACAGTTGGGTACACCTTCTATCACAGATCCGAAGGCAAGATATTCGTTGCTAAGAATGGATCCTTTCTAGAGAAGGAGTTTCTCTCAAAAGAAGTGAGTGGGAGGAATGTAGAAGTTGATGAGGTAATTGTACCTTCTCCCGAATTGGAAAGTAGTTCATCACAGAAATCAGTTCTAGTGATTCCTACACCAATTAGTGAGGAAGTTAATGATGATGATCATGAAACTTCAGATCAAGTTACTACCGAACCTCGTAGGTCAACCAGAATATGTTCCGCACCAGAGTGGTATGGTAATCCTATTCTGGATGTCATGTTACTTGACCATGACGAACCTACGAACTATGAGGAAGCGATGATGAGCCCAGATTCTGTGAAATGGCTTGAGGCCATGAAATATGAGATGGGATCCATGTATGAGAACAAAGTGTGGACTTTGGTTGACTTGCCCGATGATCGGTGAGTCATTAAGAATAAATGGATCTTCAAGAGGAAGACGAACGCTGATAGTAGAGTTACTATCTACAAAGCTCGAATTGTCGAAAAAGGTTTTGACAAAGTTCAAGGTGTTGACTATGATGAGATTTTCTCACTCGTAGCGATGCTTAAGTCTGTCCAAATCATGTTAGCAAATTTCCACATTTTATGAAATCTGGCAAATGGATGTCAAAATTACATTCCTTAGGATTTCTTAAAGAAGAGTTGTATATGATGCAACCAGAAGGTTTTGTCGATCCATCTATGGACTGGTGCAAGCATCTCGAAGTTGGAATATATGCTTTGATAAAGTGATCAAAGCATATGGTTTTATACAGACTTCCGGTGAAGCATGTATTTACAAGAAAGTGAGTGGGAGCACTACAACATTTCTGATAAGTATATGTGAATGACATATTGTTGATTGGAAATAATGTAGAATTTTCTGGAAAGCATAAAGGAGTGTTTCAGAAGAGTTTTTCAAAGAAAGACCTCGATGAAGCTACTTACATATTGAGCATCAAAATCTATAGAGATAGATCAAGACGCTTGATATATTTTCAATGAGTACATACCTTGATAAGATTTTGAAATAGTTCAAAATGGAAAAGTCAAAGAAGGGGTTCTTGCCTGTGTTGCAAGGTATGAAGTTGAGTAAAGACTCAAAACCCGACCACGGCAGAAAATAGAAAGAGAATGAAAAGTCATTCCCTATGCCTCAGTCATAGGTTCTATAAAGTATGCCATGCTGTGTACCAGACCTATTGTGTACCTCACCATAAGTTTGGCAAGAGGGTACAATAGTGATCTAGGAGTAGATCACTGGACAGCAGTCAAAATTGTCCTTAGTGGAATAAGGATATGTTTCTCGATTATGGAGGTGACAAAAGGTTCATCGTAAAGGGTTACGTCGATGCAAGCTTTGACACCGATCTGGATGACTCTAAGTCTCGATCTAGATACATATTGAAAGTGGAAGCAATTAGCTAGAGTAGTTCCGTGCAAAGCATTGTAGACATAGAAAATTTGCAAAATACATATGACTCTGAATGTGGCAAACCCGTTTACTAAATTTCTCTCACAAGAAAAACATGATCACTCTTTGGGTGTTAATCACATAGCGATGTGAACTAGATTATTGACTCTGGTAAACCCTTTGGGTGTTAATCACATGGAGATGTGAATTGATCACATAAAGATGTGAACTATTGGTGTTAAAACACATGACGATGTGAACTAGATTATTGACTCTAGTGCAAATGGGAGACTAAAGGAAATATGCCCTAGAGGCAATAATAAAGTTGTTATTTATATTTCCTTATATCATGATAAATGTTTATTATTCATGCTAGAATTGTATTAACCGAAAACTTAGTACATGTGTGAATACATAGACAAACAGAGTGTCACTAGTATGCCTCTACTTGACTAGCTCGTTGAATCAATGATGGTTATTTTTCGTAACCATAGACATGAGTTGTCATTTGATTAACGGGGTCACATCATTAGAGAATGATGTGATTGACTTGACCCATCCGTTAGCTTAGCAAGATGATCGTTTAGTTTGTTGATATTGCTTTCTCCATAACTTATACATGTTCCTATGACTATGAGATCATACAACTCCCGAATACTAGAGGAACACTTTGTGTGCTACCAAACGTCACAATGTAATTGGGTGATTATAAAGGTGCTCTACAGGTGTCTCCAATGGTACTTGTTGAGTTGGCATAGATCGAGATTAGGATTTTTCACTTCGATTGTCGGAGAGGTATCTCTGGGCCCTCTCGGTAATGCACATCACTATAAGCCTTGCAAGCAATGTGACTAATGAGTTAGTTGTGGGATGATGCATTACTGAACGAGTAAAGAGACTTGCCGGTAACGAGATTGAACGAGGTATTGAGATACCGGCGATCGAATCTCGAGCAAGTAACATACCGATGATAAAGGGAACAACGTATGTTGTTATGCGGTTTGACCAATAAAGATCTTCGTACAATATGTAGGAACCAATATGAACATCCAATTTCCGCTATTGGTTATTGGCCGGAGATGAGTCTTGGTCATGTCTACATAGTTCTCGAACCTGTAGTGTCCGCACGCTTAACGTTCTGCGATGATTTGCATTATGAGTTATGTGATTTGATGACCGAAGTTTGTTCGGAGTCCCGGATGAGATCAGGGACATGACAAGGAGTCTCGAAATGGTCGATACGTAAAGATTGATATATTGAAAGGCTATATTCGGACATCGGAAAGGTTTCGAGTGATTCGGGTATTTTTCGGAGTACCGGAGAGTTACGAGAATTCGTATTGGGCCTTAATGGGCCATACGGGAAAGGAGAGAAATGCCTCAAGGGTGGCCGCGCCCCTTCCCCATGGACTGGTCCGAATTGGACTAGGGAAAGGGGACGCCCCCTTCCTTCCTTCTCCTTCTCCCTTCCCTTTTTCCTATTCCATGTGGGAGGAGGAATCCTACTAGGACTAGGGAGTCCTAGTAGGACTCCACACTTTGGGCGCGCCCTATGAGGGCCGGCCTCCTCCTCCCTCCATCCTTTATATACGTGGCCAGGGGGCACCCCATAGACACACAAGTTGATCATTGATCTCTTAGCCGTGTGCGGTGCCCCCTCCACCATAATCCACCTCGGTCATATCGTAGCGGTGCTTAGGCGAAGCCCTGTTCCGGTAGCATCATCATCACCGTCATCACGCCGTCGTGCTGACGAAGCTCTCCCTCGACACTCTGCTGGATCGTGAGTTCGTGGGACGTCACCGAGCCGAATGTGTGCAGATCGCGGAGGTGTCGTACTTTCGGTACTAGGATCGGTCGATCGTGAAGACGTCCGACTACATCAACTGCGTTGTCATAACGCTTCCGCTTACGGTATACGAGGGTACGTGGACAACACTCTCCCCTCTCGTTGATATGCATCACCATGATCTTGCGTGTGCGTAGGAATTTTTTTGAAATTACTGCGTTCCCCAACAGACACACCCCATGTTAATATCCTTCGACGACTTTGATGCTGCAGAAAACAGTGGATGTTATATCTCGCTTATGACGAGACCTACGTACCCTCTCCAGATGGCGACATGAGATGGACCGACCGAGTAGCGAGGGAGGCGAACAACGACTCCCGGCAATTTTGTTTTTGTTTTATTATTGTTTTTAATATGGTTTTCTATGTGTTTTTCTTTTTTTCTGTTCATTTTCCTTTTCCTTTTCTTTTCCCGGCTCCTAGTGTGTATTTTGTTTCCTTTTTTATGGTTCTTTCTGTTCACCGCCCATAAAAATGTTCACTGTGTTAATACAAAAATGTTCATCAGATATGCTAAAAATGTCCATAGAGCTTTTTGGAAAAAAAACTTCTGATACATATTTAAAAAATTGTCATCGTGTATTAATTGTGTTTCCATGTAGATTATACATTGAAAAGGTTGATAGCGTATTTCAGAAACATACTCAACACATATTTCATAAATGTTTGGCATGTATTAGGTTTTTATGTGTATCTAGAAAGTGTTCATTGTGTACTAAAAAATCATAATTTTCTTAGAAAAATAATCATCTATTAAAAATTCTTCGCCGTGTATCTAAAACTATTCAAAGTATCTAAAAATTGTTAAACATTTCTTCTGAAAATTCTTCGTGTACACTGAACATTTTTTAGAATAGCCGATAATTTTATGAAAATACACTATGCACATTTTTTGAACTCTATGAGCATTTTTTGAATGTGATGAACAATTCTCTAACACATAATGAATTTAATTAAAAACAATAAAAATATTTCAAAATATAACCTATGAACATTATTAAATATACGTTGAACATTTGATGAGTGCCTGCCAACTTTTTCAAAAAATATACATTGAACCTTCTTTAAATAAGTGATGAAATTTTTGAAAACACTATGCAAATATTTGAGATATGCGATGAACATTGTTTTTCAACATACTCTATATAATTTTGAAACTATTATCATTTTTAAGATGCATGATGAGCCTTTTCTTAAAATACGTTGGATTTTTTTATTTTGTTTTTGAATACCCACTAACATTTTTGTAAAAATTATGAAATTAATTTATTTTTTCTAAATATATATTTCGGACAACATTTTCGGAATATACATAAAAGAGGGGAGAAATGGAAAAACAAAAATGTAAAAGGAAACAGAAAACAAAAACACCCAAACCTGAGCGGCTCGTTGAAGGCTAGGTATAGATGCACGGGATTTCCTATTCCTCGCGTAGGACGACTGGAGGCGCCCAAACTTGCCTTAAAAAAAAGGGAGTCGCCCAAACCCGCACACCCTAGTCCAACGCGTGCCCTTTTGGGGCGGCCTATTTGCAGAGCTGGCTCCCTTATTTTCATTTCTCTTTCTTATTTTGTTTCCTGTTTTTCGCTTCTTCTTAAAAAATCTGGATAGCCAAAGATCTTCTAATTTTTTTATAAATTTCGTAAAAATCATTCAATCTGAAAAACGTTCCAACTTTCTCAAGATGTTCATGAATTTGAAAAAACTATTCACGGGTTGAAAAAAATAGAATTGGATAAAAATTGTTCTAGGATGCCAAAAACAAATCACAAATTTAAAAAATGTTTGCTAATTTTAAAAATATGTTGTGTATTTAAAAAAATTCAATTTTTTTAAAAAAATCACAATTTCGAAATATATCCATGATTAAAAATTATTTGAAATTTCAAACAATGTTCATGAATTTTAGAATTTTCATAAATACACAAAAAATTCATGGATTTGAAAAAAAATGTTCACAAATTAGTTTTCTTGGTTTTAATAATATTCATGAATTGGAAAATGTTCTTGGATTTCAAATAATTGTAATAATTTCTAAAAATATTTTAGTATTTCATAAAATGTTCGAAAATTTGTAAAAAAAAATGATCATAAATCTATAAAATATTCTAAATTAAAAAAATAGGCAAGTATTTGTAAAATGTTCCCGTGTTTCAGAAAATGTTTAGAATTTAAAATAAAAAAGAAAGAATAGAACAAGAAAACAAAAAATGAGAAAAAGGAAAGAAAATCGAAAGAGAAAAAAGAAAAAAGAAAGGAAAAGAAAATAAAAAGAAAAAGAAAAACTAAAAGGAAAAGGAAGAAAAAAAGGAAAAACAGAAAAATAAAAAAATGAAAGCGGTCTAGTTGGGCCAGCTCAACTGTATGTAGCGGCAGTATGCGAGGGGGTACGAACCGCACGCAGGGAAAAGGATTGTCCTAGACGCAGACATCGAGCCAGAAGAAGCAACACACTCCTCCTTCATCCACATTTTTTGCTAGTTCCCTAGTGTCCGGCAGCCGATCACAAATGCTCCGGCTTTTATTGTCAGAGAATTGCCTCATCGTAATGTTTTCAGGCGACATGTCACACCTTTCACCTTACTTTTCCTCCAGCCAGGGGAGCGGAAAACACATTGTGACATCATCTGGGACGCCCGTAACGATGCTCGAAATGGCATTGTTGCTCCTCATTGATACGACCATTGATGATTTTGCATCGAAGAATGCTTCAAAAGTCATTTTAAGCCAAAAAGTTTGTGCTACTTATCTACATAAGTGATTTTTCCCACCTGTTGGGCCCATCTTTTAAGTTCACACCGGGCCTCTGAAAAGTAACGACCGGCCCGAGCGGTTGCCATAGAAGATTGCATATATTTTGTTTGCTCGGGAACTTGTTGGTTCTAACCTTTAGTGGATTAGCTAGCAACACAGTCTGGTGATCCGCAGGGTGCGACCACACACCAAGTACCTAGGTGTCATTGTAACTGGTGCAATGGCCCAATACATCTCTACCCTCGACTACTACGATGGACGCTTACCTCTGGCATGCACATTGTACGCCTCCTAAGAATGTTATTTCGGCCTAAACCTGAAACCGATCTACAGTCGAGCCGACGTCGCTTACAAGTTTTGGAAGGGTTAGTGCACTCTATATAAGCTACTCTTCTACACCAAGTTACGGGTCACATGATGTAGGGTCATTACTTCCACCACAAGGGGCTTGAACATGCATATCTCTCTCTAGTCACCCACTTGCGTCTTATGAGATCCAGCTACTTCTCTACCTCTTTCTTACTGCCAGAATCTCCCCCACGACACTATGACCTTCTTTAGCCTCATAAGGAGCCATGTACATAGCACCAGACGATTCTAACATTTGTTAGATGATTTGGATGGAATGTATGTCATAGTTCAATCTTCAATGCCAACACATATTCCAAGCCATTCAAGTTGTGGGATCTAGATTTTGTTCTTGGGAAAATTACGTTGAAATCATTGATTTCGTAATCTCGGATATTTTGATTTTCATTTCAATAGGATCCAAACAAATTTGAATTTGTGTTTGAATCTAACCTGATCTTTAGTGTCGCCGCTTTTTTGACCAAGACATGCATGTTGTCCCAGGTCCACTAAAATCAATGAATTTTGGTGAAAATTGTTAGTCCTCCAAGTTTAATGTCACATTCATGGGATCATTCACAAGTATAACTGGCCATGGTAAACCTGGCCCGAAAAAAGCCCGACACGTCCTGATCTTGCCCATGGGCTAGGCCCGGGCCTAGTTTTTGAGCTCGAACGACACGTCGGGCTGGCCCTGGGCTGCCATATTTGCGTTTTAGGGAAGAGGATCGGCGGGCTTTTTCACTAACAAGCCAAGCTTGGGCCTGAAATCTAGGCCAGACGGCCAGGCCTGGGCCTAGGTTTTCTGCTTCGGGCTTTTGTAGGCCCAGCCCGACGGATAGCCAGGCATATTCACGAGTACTGTACTTAGCAACGACAGAAACAATTGAATTGGACATGGACTCTGTTTGGTGTAGTGAATATCAACATTTTTAATACTCCCTCTGGTCCATATTAATTGTCGCTGAGTACAAAACATAGTACTTGACCCCCTCTTTATATTTTTCAAGATCCCTCCTGCCACCGTGAAAAAAACATGGTTGCGTAATCTCAGCTCAACAACACATGTCAGATTCTTTCAATTGGTGTATAACACCAAAAGATTCTTTCGATACTTTGCCATATGTGTGTACTTAGCAACCATGTTTCGGAAATAAGTGAATTGGACATGCACTTTGTTTGGTGTAGTGAATATCAACATTTTTAATACTCCCTTTTGTCCATATTAATTGTCGATGAGTACAAAACTACTTGACCCCATCTTCATATTTTTCAGGATCCCTCATGCCACCGCGAAAATAACATGGTTGCGTAATCTCAACTCAACAACACATGTTAGATTCTTTCAATTGGTGTATAACACCAAAAGATTCTTCCGATACTTTGCCATATGTGTGTACGTAGCAACCATGTTTCAGATTTAATTGAATTGGACATGTACTATGTTTGGTGTAGTGAATATCAACATTTTTAATACCCCCTCTGATCCATATTAATTGTCGCTGAATACAAAACATAGTACTTGACCCCCTCTTTATAATTTCCAGGATCCTCCTGCCACCGCGAAAACAACATGGTTGCGTAATCTCAGCTCAACAACACATGTCAGATTCTTTCAATTGGTGTATAACACCAAAGGATTCTTTCGATACTTTGCCATATGTATATCTGAACATTAGTCATTGTAATGTGTGAATTCAATTATTTCAGTTTTGTTTTCAATTATCACATTGCCATGCCAGCTTTGTTTCCGAAGTTATTCATGTTGTGGTTTAGGGATTTTGTTGGGCTAAAATGCTCTGAAATCACCTATTTCAGTTTTTAATCTGGCCATTCTAGTTTCAATTTCAACAAGATTCAAGCAAATTTCAAAGTTTGTTTGAACCTAGCCGGTATTGAAGCGTCCCCTTCTTTGAGACCGTCGCCGCCTTTTTCACTTCATTGTAATGGGTGAATTTTCGGTGAAAAATGTCGAGCCCTTATTAGCCTCACGTTCATGAGACCATTATAATTCACGAGTAGCGTACTTAGCAACCGTGTCTGAGGCCTCGGTTCATGAATTTAATCGGATCAAACGAACTAAGCACAAATTCATTCACGAATGACATGATTCGAAAGAAGTGAGTGGGAGGAAAGTAGAACTTGATGAGGTAACTGTACCTGCTCCCTTATTGGAAAGTAGTTCATCACAGAAATCTGTTCCTATGATTCCTACACCAATTAGTGAGGAAGCTAATGATGATGATCATGTAACTTCATACCAAGTTACTACCGAACCTCATAGGTAAACCAGAGTGAGATCCGCACCAGAGTGGTACGGTAATCCTGTTCTGGATGTCATGTTACTTGACCATGACGAACCTACAAACTATGAGGAAGCGATGATGAGCCCAGATTCTGTGAAATGGCTTGAGGCCATGAAATGTGAGATGGGATCCATGTATGAGAACAAAGTGTGGACTTTGGTTGACTTGCCCGATGATCGGTGAGTCATTAAGAATAAATGGATCTTCAAGAGGAAGACGAATGCTGATAGTAGAGTTACTATCTACAAAGCTCGAATTGTCGAAAAAGGTTTTGACAAAGTTCAAGGTGTTGACTATGATGAGATTTTCTCACTCGTAGCGATGCTTAAGTCTGTCCAAATCATGTTAGCAAATTTCCACATTTTATGAAATCTGGCAAATGGATGTCAAAACTACATTCCTTAATGGATTTCTTAAAGAAGAGTTGTATATGATGCAACCAGAAGGTTTTGTCAATCCTAAAGGTACTAACAAAATGTGCAAGCTCTAGCGATCCATCTATGGACTAGTGCATGCATCTTAGAGTTGGAATGTACGCTTTAATGAGTTGATCAAAGCATATAGTTTTATACAGACTTCTGGTGAAGTCTGTATTTACAAGAAAGTGAGTGGGAGCACTACAGCATTTCTGATAAATATATGTGAATGACATATTGTTGATCAGAAATAATGTAGAATTTTCTGGAAAACATAAAGGAGTATTTGAAAGGAGTTTTTCAAATAAAGACCTCGGTGAAGCTACTTACATATTGAGCATCAAGATCTATAGAGATAGATCAAGACGCTTTATAAGTTTTTCAATGAGTACATACCTTGACAAGATTTTGAAGAAGTTCAAAATGGAACATTCAAAGAAAGAGATCTTACGTGTGTTACAAAGGTGTGAAATTGAGTAAGACTCAAAGCCCGACCATGGCAGAAGATAGAAAGAGAATGAAAGTCATTCCCTATGCCTCAGCCATAGTTTTTATAAAGTATGACATGTTGTGTACCAGATATATTGTATACCCTACACTGAGTTTAGCAAGGGAGTACAATAGTGATCTAGGAGTAGATTGTAACGCCCACGATGCGGCTATATCTCCCATGTGTCGAAGCATGACTTAGAGGCATAACCGCATTGTAAGCAATGTCGCAAGTGAGGTAATCTTCACACAACCCATGTAATAAATAAGGGAAAGAGATACATAGTTGGCTTACACTCTCCACGTCACACAATGCATAAATAACATTACATTCATCCAGATACAATCAAGGTCTGACTACGGAACCAAAATGAAGACAACCCCAAATGCAACAATGTCCCCGATCGCCCCAACTGGGCACCACTACTGATCAACTGAAACGAAACAACACAATGAACGAGATCTTCATCGAGCTCCTCCTTGAGCTCGGTTGTGTCACCTGCATGGTTCATCGGCACCTACAAGCTGGTTTGGAAGTAATCTGTGAGTCACGGGGACTCAGTAATCTCACACCCTCGCGATCAAGACTATTTAAGCTTATAGGTAGGGAAAAGATATGAGGTGGAGCTACAGCAAGCGACTAGCTTATATGATGGCTATCATACGCAAATAAGAGCGAGAAGAGAAGGCAAAAGCACGGTCGAGAAACTATGATCAAGAAGTGATCCTAGAACAACCTACGTCAAGCATAACTCCAACGCCGTGTTCACTTCCCGGACCCCGCCGAGAAGAGACCGTCACGGTAACACACGCGGTTGATGTATTTTAGTTAAGGTAAGTTTCTGGTTTTCTACAACCAGACATTAACAAATTCCCATCTGCCCATAACCGCGGGCACGACTTTCGAAAGTTCATAACCCTGCAGGGGTGTCCCAACTTAGCCCATCATAAGCTCTCACGGTCAATGAAGGATATTCCTTCTCCCAAGACAATCCGATCAGACTTGGCATCCCGGTTACAAGACATCCTCGACAATGGTAAAACAAGTCCAACAAGACCACCCGATGCGCCGACATCCTGATAGGAGTTGCACAAATCTCGTTCTCAGGGCAACACCGGATGCACACTACGTACAGCTAAAACCAGCCCTCAAGTTTCCCCGAGGTGGCGCCGCAAGTGGCTCTGTTTCGGACCAACACTTAGAGAAGCACTAGCCCGGGGGGATTCAATAAAGATGACCCTTGAGTCTGCAGAACCCAAGGGAAGGTGGTAGGTTGTTAGTGCAAATGGTAAAACCAAGGTTGAGCCTTGCTGGAGGAGTTTTATTCAAGGCGAACTGTCAAGGGGTTCCCATTATAACCCGACCGTGTAAGGAACACAAAATCAAGGAACATAACACCGGTATGATGGAAACTAGGGCGGCAAGAGTGGAACAAAACACCAGGCATAAGACCGAGCCTTCCACCCTTTACCAAGTATATAGATGCATTAATTAAATAAGAGATATTGTGATATCCCAACAAATCCATGTTCCAACATGGAACAAACTCCATCTTCACCTGCAACTAGCAACGCTATAAGAGGGGCTGAGCAAAGCGGTAACATAGCCAAACAACGGTTTGCTAGGACAAGGTGGGTTAGAGGTTTGACATGGCAATATGGGAGGCATGGTAAAGCATGTGGTAGGTATCGTAGCATAGGCATAGAAATAGAGCAAGCAACTAGCAAGCAAAGATAGAAGTGCTTTCGAGGATATGGTCATCTTGCCTGAGATCCCGCAAGGAAGAAGAACGAGTCCATGAAGAAGACAAACGGACGTAGTCGAACGGATCCTCACAACTCCGGAATGAAACCGAAGCTAACGCGAGAAGTAACCCGGAAAGAAGCAAACAACATAGTAAACAACCACCACATAACCATGGCATGATGCACAACCAAGTATGATGCTTGTCCGGTTTAATGAAACATGGCATGGCAAAGTGCAACAAACAACACTACAAATTAAGTGGAGCTCAATATGCAACGGAGTTGCATATTGAAGAAAACACCACATGAGTTATTTAGTTCTCTCTCGTTTATGTACCCAACAAGATTAAATGTTGATTAGCATGGCAAGGGGTGAAGCAAAGTAAAACTACCTATCTAGGCAAGTTTAAATGAGGCCGGAAAAAACGAACAACAACTACGGTAAATCCCCATATGCAAATATTAGGTTTGGTTCTGTTCTGTCCTAAACACAATTTTAGAGTTGTTAAACATGCAAAGAGATGCCACCATGTTAAACTAGGCATTTTTCCACCCCATTTACATATAAAGTTTATTAAGTTCGGAGCTACGGTTAAATAGTTATGCATTAAACCATTTTAACATGACATAGGAGCAAATTTAAACAAACAACATTTTAAGCATTTTAAACATAGATGAAAATGGAAAATTATTAATCTACACAAAATTCTAAGCAAGTTTCATATATAACTTATTTTAATCCGATGCACGGTTTGTCAGATATTAAATGCATGAACAAGGAGGGTTTTTCTGTAAAACTGCAGTCTTAGGATAATATGGAAAATCGTTGGACTGGAAAAAAATACCACGGGCCAAAACCGGCAGGCCCAGAAGTGCACAGGAAAGGGGGCGCTGGAGGGGCTGCTCACTTTGGCCATGGGCCTCTGGAGCAGAGGCTATGCCGGGCGGACTGGGCCTTTGCGCGGCCCACGCGCGGGGTCAATGCAGGCGCTGGAGGCGTCGGCCCCCTGGTTCGAAGCAGAGGCGGGGCGTGCTCATTCCCGAGCAGAAGGAGTGGGCGCCGGCTGCGTCTTGAAGCAGGAGTTCGGCGGCGAGGAAGAGACGGAGGCGCAGGGGATGGAGGGGCGGGTCTCCAGGCGCGGGACGGCGGCCTCCGGCAATGGGTGTCCAGATCCGAGGCGTGGACATGCTGAGAGCGCCGAAACTGGGCGCGGGCAACGCGTCTTGAAGACGAGGGTGGCCATGGCGGGTCCCTCCGCAGGTCGACGGCGACGAGGCGAGGGAAGGCCCTGGGCGGTGGAGGTCGTTCCCGGCGGCAGCTTGACGGATCGAGGCAAGAGAAGACCCTGGGCGGCCATGGAGCTTGGCGTGCTCCCTGTTGCAGCAGAACAGAGAGAAAGAGAGACGCGTGAGAGAGAGAAGAGAAAGAGGGGAACGGGCGTGGCGGTGCTCATCTTCGGCGGCGAGCTCCTACGAGCGCCGGCGGCAGCAGTCGACGACGGCTTGTAGGGGGCTTGGCGGGGCTGGAGTGACGGGAGGCGGCAGGGCTTGCCGGGGTGGTCGCCGGTCGAGGCAGGGGCGAGGTCAAGCTCGGGGACGAGCTGCTCCGGTGAGGAGGTAGGCCAGCAGGAGGAGGCAGGCGCGCTCGGGAGCAGCAGATCGAGCGGCTCGATCGGGAGGCGGCGCTAGGCTTCAGGTGGAGGTCTGGTTGGTGGGATAGGATCCCAAGGTAGGAGGAGGCCGTAGGCTTCGGTGGTGGGCTGGGAGAGGGGATCGAGGGAGATCGGGTGAGGGGATCCCGAGAGAAAAAGGGAGTCGGTCGGGTGGCGGCAGAAGGAAAGGGATGGATGGGACATCTACCTAAAATTTAGGGTTAGACTGATATATATACTAGAATGGAGATAGGAGGGAGTATTTTGGATCATCCGATCAAAATCAGACGGTTCAAGAAAACTAGGTTAGGAAGTACAATTAACAAAACGGAGACGTTTTGTAGATGTTTGGGGATGATCCGGACCCAACGGTGATGACTGCCCGGGTCGGGTCCGGGGAAGTTTCGGACGCGCACGTGAGGGGTTCGATGTACTGTGCAGAGAGGGTTTCGGGGTCTGGCGGTTAACAGCGGACTGTGCAGAAAGCTTTGGGCTGAGAGAAGAGAAGAGAGAGAGAGAGAGAGAGACCCGGAGACTGTTTCCGGAGATTGAAAACGCCCGACATTTGACCGACTATAATGTCGCTATAGTTATCCGTTGGGCTATCAAACGAACCCCGAATGCGATGAAACTTGGCAAGCGGCCTACCTACAACATAGCAACACCGCATGCCAACTTTCAACCCATTCCGAGAACATTTTTCGGCCACTTATAAAATAATATTTCGGGCATGTCACGGGCGCGTGCAAGTGTGTTTGGGCTCATAACGGACAACGGGCGGAACAAGGAGACTGGGACTGATGCATGTTTGAAAACATGATGATGCAATGCGGACGGTGACATGGCAAGATGCAACATGCAAACGAATGACAAGGCAACAACAACGAATAACTGGAAGCCACCTGGCGCGTCGGTCTCGGGGCGTTACAACACTCCACCACTACGATAGGATCTCGTCCCGAGATCTAGAATGGCACCGGAGGGAAAACGGAAGAGAAAGAGAAGAGGTAAAACTAAGTTGCTTCTTTGACAAACGAGTGAAAACAAAGAAACCTTGAAAAGTTGAACAACTTGAAAGGAATAAAACCACGGAGGTGATCGAAGTTGACAAACACTCAGATAGGAACGAGGAATAAGGGTGAAGAAATTCGGGCAGCACTCTGTTGAAAAGAGATGCGATACTTGATAAGATTAAAAGAACTAGAAGAGAAGCCACAACACTCCGGATAAAAGGATAAGCAACGAAAGAACACGATCCTAACAATTAGAGATGATGAGTTAAGAGAGAAACATCACAATACCTCCGGAAGAGATAATAGAAGATAGATCATTGGAATGAAAGAATGGAGAAGAAAATTCCCACTTTTGCCACAAAAGAGCTTGGAGAGCACCCTTCCAAGAAGGTGATAACGGAGTTGTTGGAAAACCAACAATGAAACGAATAAGCTTGTAGTGGGCTTATTGAAAACTTCTCAAAATTATGAGGTGAAATTCTGCCACTAACGGAAACAATAGATTGGATTGATATGAACAAGCCGACGAGAAACTTATTTCACCGGGAGGATAGATGAAGAACTTGGGTCATTTATGAGCACCATAAATAGCAACAATCCTTAGGGAAAGCTTAAGGTGAAATATAACCCAAGATAACTCCAAAGAAGAGATTGATGGATTTAAAATACCTCATTCTTAACAACATGTTAATCATGAAACATGAGCTCAAATTATCAAGAATGACATAATACCACCTCCAATGATACGGAAGAAAGAATTGCACTCCGGATTGCAAGATGAAGAAAACTTGAGATCCTTAGAAAAGAATCTCGATGAAAACTTCGAGAAGGAATTAAATCATTTATGAAACATCATGTAAAACCTCCATGAAGGACTCCGGTAAACAAAAGGATGATCACACGAAAGGAAAGAGAAGTTGAAAACGCAAGGTGAAACCTTGTAATGATTTAGATGGATCTCCGTGATGATATAATTGAGAGAGCTTGAAACTCCGGAAAAAGAAAAGATAAGCCTCTCGAACCGAGAATGTGATATGATGAACCTCTGGAATAAGGAATTAATCGCTTGGATGAAACAAGAATAAGAATTACATTATGCTTATCCTTCATCAATTTAAATTGATGACAATTAACGGATTTGGCATACTACTTATTCTTGTTGAAAAGGATTAAGAGAGATATAGCACAAACTTGAGGAAGGTCTTCGACGAACCACCGGTAGGATTGGAAAGAACGAATGAATTGATACGATAAATGAAGGAAGAAGAATCTTGGGAGAACCACCGTAAGAATTGAAAAATGAACGAAGTAAAGGGATGAATCACCGGTAAGAATTAGCAAATGAACGAAGATACATGAGAGAGTTTAGATACAAGAGAATGAAGAGATCATGAACTGATTAGAGGATACTTGAATGATGCACCGGTAATATTTGGAGAATGATAGAACTGAAAGCTGGAATGAATAATCCCGAAATGATGGCCTTCGGAGAATCAAACTGAAAGACTCTTGAAAAGCTCCGGATGGATGAAAAGAATTCTCACAATTGAAAACGATTATGAGAGGATGGCATCAAGCTAGAACTGAGAATCTTCGAGAGGATGGACAAGATATGAAGGAAAATTCTTCTTCGGCCTTCAAAATCCGAGAATGACGACGAGAAACACCACCAAGAATTGTTGAAGTACTCCAGAATTAAAATTGGAAAGGTTGAACCAACGATGAAAAGAATTTGACAGATCTTGGAGAAAGACATATGACTGATGACAATTCATTCTTACGTCAAGCTTCAAAAAGAATTTAGGATATCTCCGAGAAAATTAGAAGAGTCAGGTAAGATCCTGGGAAAAGACTTGTAGGTTAGGGCACCATGAAAAGAAACACCGTTGAAGTGAATTAAAAGAGAGATTGCCCCGATTGAATTAAATGGATTGAATAAGATAAGACCTCGAAATAGGTTGAACGGATCTTCGAAGACAAGACGAGCCTTCTGAGATATCTTCAACACTCCGGAACAATTGAATAGTGAGAAATGAATGAATATGAGAAGCACCGGCATGAGAAGGTATTTGAAACGAGGAAAAAGATATGATCAATAATGCTTGAATTGAATCCACCGGAGAAGAAAATGAGTGAAAAGTGACGAACTTGAAGCTCCGTTAGAATCTTCATGAGAACCACCAGGTAAGAACTTTGACAGAAAGCATGAAGAAACTTCACATCCATAAAAGGATACTTGAATAAGAAATCTGAGTCCTCGAAAAAAAAGGGGGGGGGGGGGGGAAAAAACAAAGGCAACTTGGAGATGGATGAAACAAACACCGTTAAAAAGAACTGATAATTGATCTTGCGGATGTTGGAATGATCGGATCCACTAGAATAGAGACACACCGGTTGAAAAGAATTGACATGACAATCTCAATAAACGAGAAGGATTAGTATTCACATAGGAATATGAGAACACCGCTTGGGAAAGGTATGGAATCCTCATTTGACTTCGAAGCAACTCGAATACCACAACTCAAAACAAAACAAAGGATTGGCTTGCAGAATAAGCCGGAACAAACATATGATAGAGATTTCTTCCGAAATTTTCGTGGTGGGGCCTACATGGGCTCGATCATACAGCACCATCATGTACAAGGCAGTGCACATGACATACGAAGCGTCCCCGAGTCAGCATAGCCAAGGACTCTTTAAGACACAATGAGATCACTGTAAAACCAACCGTGGATAGGCAGACCATTAGACGTCGAACCCCAATCTCATATCATACATCTGTCAAAAAGATATCCTACGATATACTTGAATTCCCACTTATAAACTCCCGAAATTTTTCCGGTTATGCAATCAGGTGTTGGGGATACAGGGGAAGCATAATATCTCACCCAAAACTAGCAAATCCTACATCCAGTTGTATCCATCCTTCAACACATAACCAAGAAACCTTCGGAAATAATTTACCTCAACCTTCGAAAAGCATCCGTTATACGAGTTATGGCAATACTCCCGAACTCCCGCCCCATTACTGGTGGCGTCGAGGTTATCTCACCAACAACTGCATAAAAGAGATTTTCGATGTCGCCGAAACTCGGGTATTCCAGAACTGCAACGATAAAATTGTGACGACAACACCTCGGAGCTCAACTCCCCTGGACACTGCCACAACCCCTAAATGTCAGGAGGCACCAAGAACAATGTTCTCGTCACAAAACAATCGGAACGATTCCAAGATACCCGCGTGATCCTAAAATTTTTTTTAGTGAAATTTGAGAAGAGAAGAGTCAAAACTCTACGTCAGGATGCCTCACCAGAGCGACGAAGGGCCTGAGGAGTAAAAAGAATCCTACTCTCCGATATATATAATCCTAAATGACTCAAAACATTTTTCTAGACTCAACAACGCCAATGATTCGATCAAGCAGGGGGCTCCTAGGTCGGGAAGGCTCTGATTACCAACTTGTAACGCCCACGATGCGGCTATATCTCCCAGTGTCGAAGCACGACTTAGAGGCATAACCGCATTGCAAGAAATGTCGCAAGTGAGGTAATCTTCACACAACCCATGTAATAAATAAGGGAAAGAGATACATAGTTGGCTTACACTCGCCACGTCACACAATGCATAAATAACATTACATTCATCCAGATACAATCAAGGTCCGACTACGGAACCAAAATAAAGACAACCCCAAATGCAACAATGTCCCCGATCGCCCCAACTGGGCACCACTACTAATCGACTAAAACGAAACAACACAATGAACGAGATCTTCATCGAGCTCCTCCTTGAGCTCGGTTGCGTCACCTGCACGGTTCATCGGCACCTGCAAGCTGGTTTGGAAGTAATCTGTGAGTCACAGGGACTCAGCAATCTCACACCCTCGCGATCAAGACTATTTAAGCTTATAGGTAGGGAAAAGATATGAGGTGGAGCTGCAGCAAGCGACTAGCATATATGGTGGCTATCATACGCAAATGAGAGCGAGAAGAGAAGGCGAAAGCATGGTCAAGAAACTATGATCAAGAAGTGATCCTAGAACAACCTACGTCAAGCATAACTCCAACGCCGTGTTCACTTCCCGGACCCCGCCGAGAAGAGACCGTCACGGTAACACACGCGGTTGATGTATTTTAATTAAGGTAAGTTTCTGGTTTTCTACAACCGGACATTAACAAATTCCCATCTGCCCATAACCGCGAGCACGGCTTTCGAAAGTTCATAACCCTATAGGGGTGTCCCAACTTAGCCCATCATAAGCTCTCATGGTCAATGAAGGATATTCCTTCTCCCAAGACAATCCGATCAGACTCGGCATCCCGGTTATAAGACATCCTCGACAATGGTAAAACAAGTCCAGCAAGACCGCCCTATGCACCGACATCCTGATAGGAGCTGCACATATCTCGTTCTCAGGGAAACACCGGATGAACACTACGTACAGCTAAAACCAGCCCTCAAGTTTCCCCGAGGTGGCGCCGCAAGTGGCTCTGTTTCGGACCAACACTTAGAGAAGCACTGGCCCGGGGGGTTTCAATAAAGATGACCCTTGAGTCTGCAGAACCCAACGGAAGGTGGTAGGTTGTTAGTGCAAATGGTAAAACCAAGGTTGGGCCTTGCTGGAGGAATTTTATTCAAGGCGAACTGTCAAGGGGTTCCCATTATAACCCGACCGTGTAAGGAACGCAAAATCAAGGAACATAACACCGGTATGACGGAAACTAGGGCGGTAAGAGTGGAACAAAACACCAGGCATAAGGCCGAGCCTTCCACCCTTTACTAAGTATATAGATGCATTAATTAAATAAGAGATATTGTGATATCCCAACAAATCCATGTTCCAACATGGAACAAACTCCATCTTCACCTGCAACTAGCAACGCTATAAGAGGGGCTGAGCAAAGCGGTAACATAGCCAAACAACGGTTTGCTAGGACAAGGTGGGTTAGAGGTTTGACATGGCAATATGGGAGGCATGGTAAAGCATGTGGTAGGTATCGTAGCATAGGCATAGCAATAGAGCGAGCAACTAGCAAGCAAAGATAGAAGTGATTTCGAGGGTATGGTCATCTTGCCTGAGATCCCGCAAGGAAGAAGAGCGAGTCCATGAAGAAGACAAATGGACGTAGTCGAACGGATCCTCACAACTCCGGAACGAAACCGAAGCTAACGCGAGAAGTAACCCGGAAAGAAGCAAACAACATAGTAAACAACCACCACATAAGCATCGCATGATGCACAACCAAGTATGATGCATGTCCGGTTTAATGAAGCATGGCATGGCAAAGTGCAACAAACAACACTACAAATTAAGTGGAGCTCAATATGCAACGGAGTTGCATATTGAAGAACACACCACATGAGTTATTTAGTTCTCTCTCGTTTATGTACCCAACAAGATTAAATGTTGATTAGCATGGCAAGGGGTGAAGCAAAGTAAAACTACCTATGTAGGCAAGTTTAAATGAGGCCGGAAACAAAGAACAACAACTCTGATAAATCCCCATATGCAAATATTAGGTTTGGTGCTGTTCTGTTCTAAACACAATTTTAGAGTTGTTAAACATGCAAAGAGATGCCACCATGTTAAACTAGGCATTTTTCCACCCCATTTACATATAAAGTTTATTAAGTTCGGAGCTACGGTTAAATAGTTATGCATTAAAGCATTTTAACATGACATAGGAGCAAATTTAAACAAACAACATCTTAAGCATTTTAAACATAGATGAAAATGGCAAATTATTAATCTACACAAAATTCTAAGCAAGTTTCATATATAACTTATTTTAACCCGATGCATGGTTTGTGAGATATTAAATGCATGGACAAGGAGGGTTTTTCTGTAAAACTGCAGTCTCAGGATAATATGGAAAATCGTTGGACTGGAAAAAAAATACCGCGGGCCAAAACTGGCAGGCCCAGAAGTGCACAGGGAAGGGGGCGCTGGAGGGGCTGCTCACTTTGGCCATGGGCCTCTAGAGTAGAGGCTAGGCCGGGCGGACCAGGCCTTTGCGCGGCCCACGCGCGGGGTCAACACAGGCACTGGAGGCGTCGGCCCCCTGGTTCGAAGCAGAGGCGGGGCGTGCTCGTTCCCGAGCAGAACGTGTGGGCGCCGACTCCGTCTTGAAGCAGGAGTTCGGCGGCGAGGAAGAGACAGAGGCGCAGGGGATGGAGGGGCGCGTCTCCAGGTGCGGGACGGCGGCCTCCGGCGATGGGCGTCCAGATCCGGGGCGTGGGCATGCTGACAGCGCCGAAACCGGGCGCGGGCAACGCATCTTGAAGATGAGGGTGGCCATGGCGGGTCCCTCCGCAGGTCGACGGCGACGAGGCGAGTGAAGGCCCTGGGCGGTGGAGGTCGTTCCCGGCGGCGACTTGACGGATCGAGGCAAGAGAAGACCCTGGGCGGCCATGGCGCTTAGCATGCTCCCTGTTGCGGCGGAACAGAGAGAAAGAGAGACGCGTGAGAGAGAGAAGAGAAAGAGGGGAACGGGCATGGCGGTGCTCATCTTCGGCGGCGAGCTCCTGCGGGCACCGGCGGCAGCGGTCGGTGACGGCTTGCAGGGGGCTTGGAGGGGCTGGAGTGACGGGAGGCGGCAGGGCTTGCCGGGGTGGTCACCGGTCAAGGCAGGGGCGAGGTCAAGCTCGGGGACGAGCTGCTCCAGTGACGAGGTAGGCCAGCAGGAGGAGGCGGGCGCGCTCGGGAGCAGCAGATCGAGCAGCTCGATCGGGAGGCGGCGCTAGGCTTCAGGTGGAGGTCTGGTTGGTGGGATAGGATCCCAAGGTGGGAGGAGGAGGCCGTAGGCTTTGGTGGTGGGCTGGGCGAGGGGATCGAGGGAGATCGGGTGAGGGGATCCCGAGAGAGAAAGGGAGTCGGTCGGGTGGCGGCGGAAGGAAAGGGATGGATGGGACATCTACCTAAAATTTAGGGTTACACTGATATATATACTAGAATGGGATAGGAGGGAGTATTTTGGATCATCCGATCAAAATCGGACGGTTCAAGAAAACTAGGTTAGGAAGTCCAATTAACAAAACGGAGACGTTTTGTAGATGTTTGGGGATGATCCGGACCCAACGGTGACGACTGCCCGGGTCGGGTGCGGGGAAGTTTCGGACGCGCACGTGAGGGGTTCGATGTACTGTGCAGAGAGGGTTTCGGGGTCTGGTGGTTGACAGCGGACTGTGCAGAAAGCTTTGGGCTGAGAGAAGAGAAGAGAGAGAGACCCGGAGACTGTTTCCGGAGACCGAAAACGTCCGACGTTTAACCGACTATAATGTCGCTATAGTTATCCGTTGGGCTATCAAACGAACCCCGAATGCGATGAAACTTGGCAGGCGGCCTACCTACAACATAACAACACCGCATGCCAACTTTCAACCCATTCCGAGAACATTTTCCGGCCACTTATAAAATAATATTTCGGGCGCGTGCAAGTGTGTCTGGGCTCAGAACGGACAACGGACGGAACGAGGAGACCGGGACGGATGCAAGTTTGAAAACATGATGATTCAATGCGGATGGTGACATGGCAAGATGCAACATGCAAACGAATGACAAGGCAACAACAACGAATAACTGGAAGCCACCTGGCGCGTCGGTCTCGGGGCGTTACATAGATCACTGGACAGCGGTCAAAATTATCCTTAGCGCAATAAGGATATGTTTCTCGATTATGGAGGTGACAAAAGGTTCGTCGTAAAGGGTTACGTCGATGCGAATTTTGACACTAATCCAGATGACTCTAAGTCTCAATCTGGATACATTTTGAAAGTAGGAGCAATTAGCTAGAGTAGCTCCGTGCAGAGCATTGTTGACATAGAAATTTGCAAAATACATACGGATCTGAATGTGGCAGACCCGTAGACAAAACTTCTCTCACAAGCAAAACATGATCACACCTTAGTACTCTTTGGTGTTAAATCACATGGCGATGTGAACTAGATTATTGACTCTAGTGCAAGTGGGAGACTGAAGGAAATATGCCCTAGAGGCAATAATAAAGTTATTATTTATTTCCTTATTTCATGATAAATGTTTATTATTCATGCTAGAATTGTATTAACCAGAAACATAATACATGTGTGAATACATAGACAAACAAAGTGTCACTAGTATGCCTCTACTTGACTAGCTCGTTGATCAAAGATGGTTATGTTTCCTAACCATAGACATGAGTTGTCATTTGATAAACAGGATCACATCATTAGGAGAATGATGTGATTGACTTGACCTATTCCGTTAGCTTAGCACAATGATCGTTTAGTTTGTTGCTACTGCTTTCTTCATGACTTATACATGTTCATATGACTATGAGATTATGCAACTCCCGTTTACCGGAGGAACACTTTGTGTGCTACCAAACGTCACAACGTAACTGGGTGATTATAAAGGTGCTCTACAGGTGTGTCTCCGAAGGTACTTGTTGAGTTGGCGTATTTCGATATTAGGATTTGTCACTCCGATTGTCGGAGAGGTATCTCTGGGCCCACTCGGTAATGCACATCACTATAAGCCTTGCAAGCATTGTAACTAATGAGTTAGTTGCCGGATGATGTATTACGGAACGAGTAAAGAGACTTTCCGGTAATGAGATTGAACTAGGTATTGAGATACCGACGATCGAATCTCGGGCAAGTAACATACCGATGACAAAGGGAACAACGTATGTTGTTATGCGGTTTGACCGATAAAGATCTTCATAGAATATGTGGGAGCCAATATGAGCATCCAGGTTCCGCTATTGGTTATTGACCGGAGATGTGTCTCGGTCATGTCTACATAGTTCTCGAACCCGTAGGGTCCACACGCTTAAAGTTCAGTGATGATCGGTATTATGAGTTTTTGTGTTTTGATGTACCGAAGGTAGTTCGGAGTCCCGGATGAGATCGGGGACATGATGAGGAGTCTCGAAATGGTCGAGACGTAAAGATCGATATATTGGACGACTATATTCGGACATCGGAAAGGTTCCGAGTGATTCAGGTATTTTTCGAAGTACCGGAGAGTTACGGGAATTCGCCGGGGAGTATACGGGCCTTATTGGGCTTTAGGGAAAAGAGAGAGGAGAGGTTGCGCCCCCGCCCCCCAATGCTTAGTCCGAATTGGACTAGGGGCAGGGGCGGCGCCCCCTCCTTCCTTCTCTTCTCTTTTCCCTTTCCTTCTCTCATACTCCTACTACTTGGAAGGGCTCCTAGTTCTACTAGGAAAGGGGGAATCGTACTCCCGGTGGGAGTAGGACTCCCCTAGGGCGCGCCATAGAGAGGGCCGTCCCTTCACCTCCTCCACTCCTTTATATACGGGGAGGGGGCACCCCTTGGAGACAAGTTGATCAGTTGATCTATTCCATCCGTGTGCGGTGCCCCCCTCCACCATATTCCACCTCGGTTATATCGTAGCGGTGCTTAGGCGAAGCCCTACGTTGGTAGCATCATCATCACCGTCACCAGCCGTCGTGCTGACGAAACTCCCCTGTGAAGCTTTGTTGGATCAGAGCTCGCGGGATGTCATCAAGTTGAACATGTGCAGAACTCGGAGGTGCCATGCGTTCGGTACTTGGATCGGTCAGATCGTGAAGACGTACGACTACATCAAACGCATTGTGCTAATGCTTCCACATTCGGTCTACGAGGGTACGTGGACACACTCTCCCCTCTTGTTGCTATGCATCACCATGATCCTATGTGTGCGTAGGAATTTTTTTGAAATTACTACGTTCCCCAACATCTGGCTGCGAGCAATTGATCCATCGAGGCCCTGGCACCATCTTCCTCTCCCTACCACGACACGCAGGACATCTTCAGGGCTTCCACTTCCGGGACTTTAGGGGGCGACAAGACTTCTAAGCTCTGGCTTGATCATTGGATCGACGGCCGTTCCATTCGTGAGATCGCTCCCACCCTATTTTTCCTTATGTCTCTTGATGGCCTCCAGTTGCGCTCTTGGATCTAGGGCATCCATGGCGCTCTCGGCATGGTGGCCACTATCAAGTACATCTCTTTCTCGCAGCACCTACACCACGTCAACCTGTTGTCCGAGATAGACTGCTAGCTATGGTGATGGACTGACAACAGGGTATATTCCGCGAGCTCTTGCTACATGGCCATGTTCCAGGTATCTATCCCCGACCCGCACTAGCACCTAACCTGGAAGGGTTGGGCCCCGACAAGCGTCAAGTTCTTCCTACGGCTTGCGCACCTTGATAGATGCTGGATTGCAGATCATCTCAGAAATCTTGGCCTTCCGCACCCTTCTAGTTGCATGCTTTGTGATCAAGAGGCTAAAATGATCCACCATCTCCTTGTGGGTTGCGTCTTCTCTAGGCAAGCTTGGTACCATGTCATTTCATTGTGCCGCTTCACTGCCATGCCACCGGATGGGACAACAACGCTCTTCGATTGGTTGGCTGCGGCGTCGACATCCTGCCCTCCCAGTTTGCGCAAAGGATTTGACTCCATTGTCCCTCTCTGTGTCTGGATGATTTGGTAACATCGGATTGGTTGCATCTTCGATGGCAAGCAGGCATCTATCCCCGGCCTAGTGACATCCTTCCAGGGTGAAGCGCGGGCATAGACTAATGCAGGAACCAAAGGGCTATGTTTGATTTTCGATGTAAATTAATTCTAGGCTAGGGGCTAAGCAACCCCGTCTACTCCTTGGGTTTGCCTCCACGCCATCTGGTGTACGCGGCTTGGTGTTGAGGCATATCTCTCTCAAGGTAGTTTTGGTGATTGATGACAACATGTTTGCGGACTAATCATGTGCTTTGAGTAGTTCACAGATTCATCCTTGGCACGAGACGTTTTCTTCCCTTCGGAGTGTCATTCAAGATGGTGTAGCTTTTTCGTTTCTCTCTCGGTGGACTAGTTGCGTAGAGGGCACCGTACTATCCAGAGGGGGTCCACTAGGGTATTGCATGGGTGGAATCAACACGTACACATCAGCTTCTCACCCTCCGAGCTCTTCCACTTCTTGGAAGAGATCTCTCCTCTCTTCTATGTCCTGTCTGGGTTCCAGTGGTAGTACCGCGCAACCCAGCGGTAGTACCACTAAGGAGCCACAAGCGGCAGTACCGCCTGTGACTCCACAGCAGTAGTACCGGTGGGGTGCCTGGCACCACCACCTCGTCCTCAGCCTCTATGGAGAGATCCTCTCTCTCTCTCTTCTGTGTCCCAGGGTAGTACCGCACTACCAGCGGTAGTACGGCCGAAGGGTCACAAGCGGCAGTACCGCTCCGCAGCGATAGTACCGCCCATGACCCCGCTGCCGTAGTACCGCTGGGCTGTCTGGCTCCTACCGCCTCGACTAGAGGGCTCTTTTTCTCGTGTCGGGTTTTGCGGCACTAGTTGCGGTTGTAGAGGCGGTAGTACCGTTTCAGGAGCGGTAGTACCGCCCTTACCACCGCGGTAGTACCGCGCTGGGTCCAATTCCCTACTAGTCTTCTCTGCGCGGCAGTACCGCTGGCTGGAGCGGCAGTACCGCTGGGCTAGCGGTAGTAACGCCCCCTCTCAATGGTAGTACCGCCCTGTGCGGGGCTGGTTGGTGGGGCAACGGTTGGTTTGTTGCCCCCACTATAAAAGGGGGTCCCCTTCTTCTCCTTTGACCCACCTCTTCCCCCTCAAGCTCCATTAAATGCTCCAAGCTCCATTTTCGCCCAATCTATCTCTCTAGCCAATCAAACTTGTTGATTTGCTCGGGAGTGGTTGAGAAGGCCCCGATCTACACTTCCACCAAGGGATTTTCGATTCCCCCACTCATCCCTAGCGGATCTTGTTACTCTTGGGTGTTTGAGCACCCTAGACGGTTGACGTCGCCACAGAGCCATAATCCATTGTGGTGAAGCTTCGTGGTTTTGTTGGGAGCCTCCGATTAAGTTGTGGAGATTGCCCCAACCTTGTTTGTAAAGGTTCGGTCGCCGCCTTCAAGGGCACCAATAGTGGAATCACGACATCTCGCATTGTGTGAGGGCGTGAGGAGAATACGGTGGCCCTAGTGGCTTCTTGGGGAGCATTGTGCCTCCACACCGCTCTAATGGAGACGTACTTCCCCTCAAAAGGAAGGAACTTCGGTAACACATCCTCATCTTCACCGGATCCACTCTTGGTTATCTCTTACCTTTACTTGTGCAAGCTCTTTAGTGTTACTTCTCTTGCTTGCTTGTATGCTTGTTGTTATTGCATCATATAGGTTGCTCACCTAGTTGCACATCTAGACAACCTTCTTTGATGCAAAGTTTAATTTGATAAAGAAAAGTTAAAAATTGGTAGTTGCCTATTCACCCCCCCCCCTCTAGTCAACCATATCGATCCTTTCAATTGGTATCAGAGCCTTTTCTCTTTATTAAGGACTTTACCGTCCAAAGAGTATGGTTGATACCGTAGACGGTGTGGAGGGACACTCCGGTGTGAATCCGACCTCGTCTACGGGCGATGGGGGAACCTCGGTATCTCGTGAGGAGTTCAATGTGGCCTTGGAGACATTGAAAACCTCCATGACGACCGAGGTGGAAAGCATGTTTACTAAATTTCTTGAGGGGCTTAAACTATCCACCGCACTGTTGAAAGTGGGTGACCCCACTGACAAGGTGACGGATGCTATCCCCGACAAGGGGGAAGCTAGTAGTGAAAAGGCTCCTTCTTCTAGTGGTAAAAATGGCACCGACATCTTTGCTCATGTGGAACCACCACTTGTTTATGGTGGACCGGTTCCTTCTACTCATTTGAATCATGCCGGTCCTCCCCCTAAGATTGTGGAAAATGAGGACTTTGATTCTGGGTTTACCGCTTTAAACGTCATTTAAATCATGTGAACACTAACCTTTGGAGAATCATTGAAGAAGGTTTCTATCCGCATGATCCAAGCAACTTCACTCCTCGAGAAGCCGCGGATAATCAATTCAATGAGAATGCTCTCTTCATCATTCAAGATGCAATTCCACCCGAAGACCTACCTCATCTTCGTCCTTTCGCCTTGGCCAAATATGCATGGCATTGTGTTGTATCTCTCTACCGGGGAAGCGCAAGCATTCAACGCTCCAACTATGAAGTGGTGCAAGATGAGGCCGATGAGTTTGCTATGAAAGAAGATGAAGAACCTCATGAGCTTTATCGGAGAGTAACCAAACTCGCGGTCTCACTACGAGATCACGGGAGCAAGGATACGGATGACAATTGGATCAAGCGCAAATTCCTCAAGGCAATGATGCCCTACCACAAGGCCATGTCCTCCGTCATTCGTCAAAGACCGGACTTCCACACTTTGACCTCAAGCGAAGTGTTGGATGAGTTTGTGGCCATGAACATTTTGGACAAGACCGCCGACAATGCGGTGCTCCGTTCTCAATGGGCAAATAAGCCTAACCTTGCATTGAAGGCCAAGCTCACCGTTGAAGAAGAAGAAGAGGAAGAAGAGGAGAGAAACCCCAAAGATACGAAGTATGCGTATCATGAACACATGGCACTTGCTTCAAGGCAATTTTGGAGCAAGAAAAACTCGAGGCCAAACTTTAGCAAAAACAACTCGAGTGGCACGAAGAGCAAGCAACGTGTAAGGACTTGCTACAATTGCGGCAACGTGAGTCATTTTGTCGCGGAGTGCCCGTATGAGAAGAGGGAAGACAATGGTGGCAAGCTCATCCAAAAGGACAAGGCCAAGTCGTTCCCCAACAAGAGCAACTTCACCAAGAAGACTCCTCCCAAGGCATTGGTGGTACAAGAAGAGTACAATGAGGATGATGACGATGATGAAGGTGATGAGTCGGTTGCCATGGCCTCCATTGCCATTGCGATGACTTCACGGGTGTCTCTCTTTGACTCACCCAATGAGAGCATCACCGCCAAGTGCCTCATGGCTAAAGCCACCAACAAGGTAACCTCCAACATCAAAACTACCATCATTGATCATCCTTCTCCGACGGATAGCATTAATGAACTAGAGGGAGCTAATGTGGAGGCTAATGAGTTTGAGGCCTTTATGGGCAAACTCAAGGGAAAATCCAAGAAGCACTTTGTTGCTCTCTTGGAACAACTTGGTGAAGCCAATGACATGATCGAGGCTCACGAAGACACCATCACTAAGATGGAAGGGCATAGTCGTGACTATGCCGATGAGATTTCGGATCTTTCCAATGCTCTTGAGGAAGAGCGTGGTCTTCATTTGGTTCTTGAGGAGTCACACAACGTTGATCATGCTAAGCTAAAGAAATATTATGATCATGTCCTCATTGTTTCTCATGTGCCAAACTCCGAGAAGGCCGAACTTGAGGTTGATCTTGCTAGACTCAAAGAGGAGTTTGATCTACTTGACAAGGCTCACAAGGTCTTAAAGGGTGCTCATGCTAGCCTCAAAGAGTCTCATGATCAACTTCAAGTAAAGCTAACCAAGGAAAAAGCCACTTTCCCTCGTATGATGTTAATTGATAATGCAAATGCTACTAACCCATGTTGTGAGCACGTGCATCTCGTTGAGGAGAACGCTAAGCTAAAGGGGCAACTTGAGAGAGGTCTTGCGACTTGCATACAAGGCAAGAAGAACCTCAACGATCTCTTGATCAACCAAAAGGGAGTTGTGGCCAAGGAAGGGGTTGGGTACGTGCCCGACTATGAGAACAAGAAGAAGAATGACAAGACCAAATGATCTCCTCCTCTCATGCAAACCTTTGTGAAGGAGGGAAAGAGTGCCTCCCAGGAGAAGAAGAAGAACAATGCAAAGGGTGGCAATGTCAAGAAGGACAATGCCACCCCTCCCAACAAAGCCGGCGATTTTAATCCTTCTTATGTGTTATGTCATGCTAGTGATGGGCATGTTTATGCCAAATTTGTTGGTTCTCTTCATGAATACATTGAATGGTATATTTGGGTTCCAAAGACCCTTGTTAGTAACATAAAAGGACCCATTACAAAATGGGTACCTAAAACCAAGCATTAATCTCTTGTAGGTGTTTGCTTCCGGTGGGGGATTATGGTTGCTCGATAGCGGAGCTACAAATCATATGACCGGAAGCAAGGACTTGGTGGTGGACGTGCACAAGATTCCATCTATGCCCACCAATGTCGAGTGGGGTGACGCCTCATCCTCCAAGGTATTGGGACTTGGCAAGGTGGTCATCTCTCATGATCTCACGATCGAGAAGGTCATGCTTGTTGAGTCCCTTGCATACAATTTACTTTCGGTTCATCAACTTGCAATCATGGGATTTACCACTTTCTTTGATATCGATACCGTGGCCCTCTTGTGGAGCAAGACTCTTAAAGTAGCCTTTGTTGGGCATGTCGAGAACGGTCTATATGTGATTAACTTTTCGCAGCGACCCACTAAGACCGCGACATGCCTAATGGCTAAAGTTGATGTGGGATGGCTTTGGCATCGCCGTTTAGCCCATGTCAATATGAGATCTTTGCAAAGTCTCCTCAAGGGGGACCATGTCCGTGGACTAACGAATGTTAGTTTTGCTAAAGATCGTGCTTGCAGTGCTTGTATCGAAGGAAAGCTACATGAGAAGGCTCACCCTCCCACGACTATCATTTATTCAAAGAGGCCTTTGGAGCTCCTTCACATGGATCTCTTTGGGCCTCCATCCTTCGATAGTCTTGGAGGTAGGAAGTATTGCTTGGTGATTGTGGATGACTACTCAAGGTACACGTGGGTGTTTTTCTTCAAGAGAAAGAGCGAGACCCAACAAACCGTCATTGACTTTGCAAATGAAGCACAACGTCAACACAATGCAAAGATCTTGACAATAAGAAGTGACAACGGCACCGAGTTCAAGAACTACACCTTGGATGAGTTTCTTAGTGATGAGGGGATCAAGCATCAATATTCCGCACCTTACACCCCTCAACAAAACGGTGTTGCGGAGAGGAAGAACCGGACGTTGATGGATGCGGCAAGGACCATGATGGCGGAGTTCAAGTCTCCGTACAACTTTTGGGCCGAAGCCATCAATACCGCGTGTCATGCATCCAATCGGCTCTACCTCCGCAAGGGATTGAACAAGACTCCATATGAGATACTCACCGGTAACAAGCCCAACCTCAAGTACTTCCAGGTATTCGGGTGTAAGTGTTTCATTCTCAAGAAAGGTGTTCGGTTGTCTAAATTTGAGGCTAGAGCTTATGAGGGCATATTTGTTGGTTACGCTACAAACTCTCATGCTTACCGTGTCCTCAATAAATCCACGGGACTTATTGAGGAGATGTGTAACGTGGAGTTTGATGAGAATAACGGCTCCCAAGTGGAGCAAAGTGGCACTTGTGATGTAGGTGATGAAATTCCTCCCCAAGCCATAAGAAGAATGGGTGTTGGCTTTATCCTACCCATTGAGGAACCCCTTGTGGCCGAAGGAGAAGGACAAAGCTCCACTCAAGTGGAGCCATCACCAACCCAAGGCCCACACGCTTCCGAAGAACAACATGAAGGCCCTCATCCTCAAGGATATGATCAAGGGCAAGATCACGCTCAAGACGGTGTTGACACATCAAGTGATGCCCAAGGTCAAGTTCTCTCCTCCGAGCAAGTTCAAGAACAAGAACAAGCCCAAGACGACGCTCAAGATGATCAAGTGACCACTCCTCGTCTCACCCCCGAGGAGGAATTAGAGCGTCGTGTCGCCAAGGTTGCTTCCAAGCTCTCCACCAAGGATCATCTCATGACGAACGTGCTTGGAAGCTTGAGAAAGGGGGTAAGCACTTGTAGAAAATTAGCAAATTATTGTGAGCATCACGCGTTTGTCTCTTGTGTGGAACCCCACAAGGTCTATGAGGCGCTAGAAGATCCGGATTGGCTCAATGCCATGCATGAAGAACTCAACAACTTCGAGCGCAACAAAGTGTGCAGATTGGTGCCAAGACCGACCAGGAATCACAATGTCATTGGAACCAAGTGGATATTTAAGAACAAGCAAGATGCCCATGGAATTATCATTCCTCAACAAGGCTCGTTTGGTAGCACAAGGCTACTCCCAAGTCGAGGGTATCGACTACGGTGAAACCTTTGCTCCTGTTGCTCGTCTTGAATCCATTCGCATGTTGATTGCATATGCTTCTCATCATAACTTTAAGTTACAACAAATGGATGTGAAGAGTGCTTTTATTAATGGTCCTATTAATGAATTGGTTTACTTCAAGCAACCCCCCGGGTTCGAGGATCCCTACTTTCCCGATCATGTGTATCAACTCGATAAGGCACTCTATGGCCTTAAACAAGCCCCACGTGCGTGGTATGACCACCTTATCGAGTTGTTACAAGACTGTGGTTTTGAAGTTGGGTTAATCGACCCCACTCTTTTTACTAAGAAGGTCAAAGGGGAGTTGTTTGTGTGCCAATTATATGTTGATGATATTATCTTTGGTTCACCTAACAAAGCTTTCAATGAGGAATTTCCCGCTCTCATGACCTCAAAGTTCGAGATGTCCTCCATGGGAGAGTTGAAGTTCTTTCTAGGTTTCGAAGTGAACCAAAGAAGAGAAGGAACCTTCATCAACCAATCCAAATACACTCAAGACATGCTCAAGAGATTCAACCTAAGTGACGTCAAGCCGGCTTCCACTCCAATGCCCACCAAGTGCCAACTTGACTTAGATCCCAATGGTAAAGTGGTGGATCAAAAGGTATATCGCTCCATGATTGGATCCTTTCTTTACCTTTGTGCATCTAGACCGGATATCATGTTGAGTATGGGAATTTGTGCACGGTTTCAAGCCGCACCTAAGGAAAGTCACTATGTGGCAGTCAAACGAATCTTTCGATATTTGGCTCATACCCCAAACTTTGGCTTATGGTACCCAAGAGGATCAAACTTCAAGCTTGTAGAGTACTCGGATTCTGATTGGGCGGGAGACAAAGTGGATAGGAAGTCCACTTCCGGAGGGTGCCAATTCCTTGGTTTCTCTTTGGTAAGTTGGTCTTCCAAAAAGCAAAGTTGTGTGTATCTCTCGTCCACCGAGGTGGAGTATGTAGCGGCCGGTAGTTGTTGTGCACAACTCCTATGGATGAGGCAAACTTTAAAGGATTACGGTGTCACTTGTGACAAAGTGCCTCTTTGGTGTGACAATGGAAGTGCCATCAAGATCTCTCTCAACCCGGTGCAACACTTCAAGACGAAACATATTGAGATTCGGTATCACTTCATCCGAGATCACATTAGGCGAGGAGAGATCGAGCTCAACTATGTCAACACTCATGACAACCTTGCAGATATTTTCACGAAGCCCTTGGATGAAGCAAGATTTCGCGAGTTAAGGCATGAGCTAAATATCATTGATTCGAGCAATGTGGCTTGAACCCTTGCACACCCCACCACGCTCAATTTGCTGTCTAGTTTAGGTGTAGGCATGGACATAGGGGGAGTGTTGTTCTCTCAATGAACTCTCCCTCCCCCCATTATGCATAAATTGATCAAGTCTTTCACTTTAGCCATTGTTGATGGTAGTTGTGTTTCAAAGACGAGTTTTGGTCATGGGCCCAAGGTTAAAATCTTCGCGGCGCCATACCTCTTGACTCAAACATAGGTGGCCTCGGCCACCGCCCTCTCTTGAAGAGGTGTGTCTTGGTCGTTTGCTGGTGTGCTCTCTTTTCTTGCCGTTTTGTTTTTCCTCGAGCTAAGCCGTGTTGTTTGGTTGCCGTGGCGTACTGGGCGGTACTACCACTGGTGGTGCGCGGTACTACCGCTTATAAGCTGTACTACCGCCCCCCAGCGCGGTACTACCGCTGAGGGACGGGACTAGGGGGTTATATCGGGGCAGGGGGAGGTTTCTTCTCCCCCATACCCATTCGCTTCGCCCCCTCTTTCCTCTTCCTCTCTCTAGCCTCCTCTCGCCGCGGGAGGGCTCCGGCAGATCTCCGTCTCCGGGGCGTCCCTCTCCATTTCCTTCGGTGGAGTCGATCCCCACCTCGTTCTCTTGCCATGGATGCCGGTATTGCCCCCGTTCCTTCTCTCCTTTTCTCTCGTTTTTTAGATCTTGTTGTTAGGGGCAATGGTGGTTGCATCTCTAGATTTTTGGCTAAATCTAGGCTTGAGTAGGTTGGAGAAGGCAACTAGACTATCTTGATTACAGTTTGGTAGGAATATTTTTGAATTTGGCAGGCCGGTAGTGCCGGATCTGACCACGGTAGCAAGAAACTGCTAGTTCCCCGTCTCGAGCGGTACTACCGCTCTCTTTGGAGCGGTACTACCGCTTGGGCGGTACTACCGCGAGCATGTCATGGTACTACCGATGCCTGCCAAGCTCCATCATATTCCTGCCTTTTCTTTGATCCTTTTTGTTGTGTTTGTTGGCTTATGCTCGTTCTTTCGAGTTGTTTTGCGTGTTCTTGTGTTTGGCTCCAGGTGATGAACATCCTGAGCATCAAGCTCGTCGTATCAACCCCGGGCGTGCAACATCAAAACGCTACCGCACCTCTGAGCCAGCCGGTGGTTCCTCTAGCACCCAACCGCCTCCAGCAAGTGCATCCACAAGTGTTCCTCCACCTCCTCAGCACTCGAAGAGATCCGCCACCAAGCCAAAGGGGAAGACTGTGACTGAGATGACCAACAAGGAGTTTTGGGAAAGGCGTCGCCGCAATCCCTATGAGGTGGACCAAGAACCCACTTTGGTCAACCGCCCGTTCTGGAACCGATTTCAGTTTGCCATCTATTTTGATGTGATCAAGGCCAAGAAGAATCTCTTTGTTGATGTTCGCTCCATTGACACTGATGCTATGGAGAAGGACCCGGAGTACTTTGGCAAAGCCCTTCAGATGTGCACTCAGCTGAACATTCTCAGGATCATGCAATTCAACAAGGATTTCGATGCAGATTTGGTGGCTCAATTCTTTGCCACCGTTCATCTTGGGACGGATGTCGACAGAACTCTGACATGGATGACCTATGGCAAGCTGCTTTCCGTCAAGTGGAAGGCTTTCATGGAGTTACTTGATGTGGTGGATCATGGGCTTGAGACTCCAGTCGGTTTCTGCCCTCACCGCAATGCTACGTCCACCCACAAGCAAGCCCTTTGGCCCTACTACACTGTGAAAGTTCACCCAGTGACTAAGAAGAAAACCTATGAGCTGTCTCCGTATCTGGACATTCTTCATCGCATCTTCCGTGAGACTCTCTTCCCTCGAATCGGGAATCTGGATATGGTCCACTCTTATCTCGTGGACATGCTTCTTTTCTGTCAGCATGAGAAGGAAGCAAACACTGGAGAGAGCCTGGATATTTCTCATGTCATGTGGTCTGAACTTCTCTCTGCCGTGTTTGAGCGCAAGTGCCCGATATATGGTCCATTCATCATGAGGCTCATTGAGAGGGCCTGGGCACAGATCTATCCCAGAGTGTTGTTGGACACTGGAGACTTGGTTTCCCATGAGATCAAGCGTCTGAGGAAGAAGGACAATTGGGTCATCCCAGCACCTCAATCCGGGGGTCCGTCTACTGCTGCTGCTGCTGCTGCCATGGA
Organism: Triticum urartu; assembly: GCF_003073215.2. Taxonomy (NCBI): domain Eukaryota; kingdom Viridiplantae; phylum Streptophyta; class Magnoliopsida; order Poales; family Poaceae; genus Triticum; species Triticum urartu. The sequence goes on along the minus strand of NC_053022.1, from coordinate 506,034,112 downwards.
GACCGAGGGTGGGGCAGCCACTGATGATCACGAGGAGGATCTTGGGCCCTCTAGTGCTGAACCCTCGTGGGCGAAGAAGCTTAAACACAAGTTGAAGAAGATTTTCTGCATGGAGTCTCATGGTCAGTACATGACTCATGTGGCGGAGAAGCATGCCAGGGTGCGCCACAAGGAGCTCATGCGTCAGATGGGAGCGACAGTTGCCAGTGGATCTGAGGGTCAGATCACTGAAGAGGAGGAGTGGATTCATCAGCATTGCCCTTGGACCGACTCCGACGCCGAGCAGCTTTCGACCAACGACGGAGATGCAGACGATCACGCTGAGATATGATGTTCGAGATCCTCAGCTTGCCATCACCTGGAGTCGTAGAGTCGCTCTTTTCCCTTTTTGGTGTCTCGCTGCCAAAGGGGGAGAGAGTGTAGGGATTTGTGTTGCCAAGCTTTGAGTTTGTCGTCTTGTCGTCTTGTGTTTTCTTGTGTGTTCTCTCAGTGTCTTTGTTTGGTTTGGTTTGGTGCCCGTGAGACCTAAGTTCTAGACATCTGGTGTGAGACATATGCTCCCTATCGCTACCTTATTTCTTATGTCTATTCAGTACTGTAGTATATTATGAGTTGCATGCTTGTCCTGTTATATACTCTTCTCTCATATATCTTGTGCTTAGAATTGTTGGACTATAAAATATAGGGGGAGTGTTGATCCAGATGTGTGTGTCTTGCTTTCCTTTTGCTCCTCTTTCTAGGTGCACACATTCTGGGGGAGCCCGTCTATATTTTGTAGTTCTTAGTTTTCTTGCGTTTATATCTTTTCCTTGTGCAAATCCCTAGTTGTCATCAATCCACCAAAAAGGGGGAGATTGTTGAGGCATATCTCTCTCAAGGTAGTTTTGGTGATTGATGACAACATGTTTGCGGACTAATCATGTGCTTTGAGTAGTTCACAGATTCATCCTTGGCACGAGATGTTTTCTTCCCTTCGGAGTGTCATTCAAGACGCTGTAGCTTTTTCATTTCTCTCTCGGTGGACTAGTTGCGTAGAGGGCACCGTACTATCAAGAGGGGGTCCGCTGGGGTATTGCATGGGTGGAATCAACACGTACACATCAGCTTCTCACCCTTCGAGCTCTTCAACTTCTTGGAAGAGATCTCTCCTCTCTTCTATGTCCTGTCTGGGTTCCAGCGGTAGTACCGCGCAACCCAGCGGTAGTACTGCTGAGGAGCCACAAGCGGCAGTACCGCTCCGCAGTGGTAGTACCGCCCGTGACTCCACAGCAGTAGTACCGCTGGGGTGCCTGGCACCACCGCCTCGTCCTCAGCCTCTATGGATAGATCCTCTCTCTCTTCTATGTCTCAGCGGTAGTACCGCACTACCAGCGGTAGTACGGCCGAAGGGTCACAAGCGGCAGTACCGCTCCGCAGCGGTAGTACCGCCCATGACCCCGCTGCCGTAGTACCGCTGGGCTGTCTGGCTCCTACCGCCTCGACTCAAGGGCTCTTTTTCTCATGTCGGGTTTTGCGGCACTAGTTGCGGTTGTAGAGGCGGTAGTACCGTTTCAGGAGCGGTAGTACCGCCCTTACCACCGCGGTAGTACCGCGCTGGGTCCAATTCCCTACTAGTCTTCTCTGCGCGGCAGTACCGCTGGCTGGAGCGGCAGTACCGTTGGGCTAGCGGTAGTACCGCCCCCTCTCAGCGGTAGTACCGCCCTGTGCGGGGCTGGTTGGTGGGGCAACGGTTGGTTTATTGCCCCCACTATAAAAGGGGGTCCCCTTCTTATCCTTTGACCCACCTCTTCCCCCTCAAGATCCATTAATGCTCAAGCTCCATTAAATGCTCCAAGCTCCATTTTCGCCCGATCTATCTCTCTAGCCAATCAAACTTGTTGATTTGCTCGGGAGTGGTTGAGAAGGCCCCGATCTACACTTCCACCAAGGGATTTTCGATTCCCCCACTCATCCCTAGCGGATCTTGTTACTCTTGGGTGTTTGAGCACCCTAGACGGTTGAGGTCGCCACGGAGCCATAGTCCATTGTGGTGAAGCTTCGTGGTTTTGTTGGGAGCCTCCGATTAAGTTGTGGAGATTGCCCCAACCTTGTTTGTAAAGGTTCATTCGCCGCCTTCAAGGGCACCAATAGTGGAATCACGGCATCTCGCATTGTGTGAGGGCATGAGGAGAATATGGTGGCCCTAGTGGCTTCTTGGGGAGCATTGTGCCCCCACACCGCTCTAACGGAGACGTACTTCCCCTCAAAAGGAAGGAACTTCGGTAACACATCCTCGTCTTCACCGGATCCACTCTTGGTTATCTCTTACCTTTACTTATGCAAGCTCTTTAGTGTTACTTCTCTTGCTTGCTTGTATGCTTGTTGTTATTGCATCATATAGGTTGCTCACCTAGTTGCACATCTAGACAACCTTCTTTGATGCAAAGTTTAATTTGATAAAGAAAAGTTAAAAATTGGTAGTTGCCTATTCCCCCCCCCCCCCTCTAGTCAACCATATCGATCCTTTCACTTGGCAACCCCCTAACTTTGTTCTTTTTTCCCTCTATCAATGCATTGATACGCTCCACCCGTATTGGCGAAAATAATAGTGTACTTAGCAACCATGTTTCAGAAATAATTAAAGTTGACATATATTTGTTTGGTGTAGTGAAACATTTTTCATTTTGCACCCTTTCATGTGAAGTTACTAGTTCACCCTCCCCCCTCTATATTTTTTCAGAATCCGTCCACCCACCGCGAAAACAACATGGTTGAGTAACCTCGACTCAACAACCCATGTCAGATTCTTTCAGTTGGTGTGTAAACACAGAAATCTTTCGGTACTTTGGCATATGTATCTGAACATTAGTCAGATGATCTGGCCAGAGTAGACATCATATTTTGTTGGATTAAATTGCACCGAAGTCGCCTATTTCAGTATTCAATCTGGTCATTCTCGTTTCGTTTTGAATGGGATTCAACCAAAATTTGAATTTTGTTTGAACCTAGCCGATATTGAAGGGTCATCGCCATTTTCACCGAAACATAAAGTTCATTGCAATGGGTGAAATCTCGGTGAAAAATGTCGAGCCTTCGAAATTATTAGCCTCAAGTTCATGAGACCATTATAATTCACGAGTATTGTACTTGGCAACCGTATGTGAGACCTCGGTGATCATGAGTTTATTCGGATCAAACGAACTAAGCATGGATTCATTCACGAATGATTCAGCACTTAGAAAGGAAGTCCAATACTTCACCCCCCCCCCTTTTATATTTTTCAGGATCCGTCCTGCCACCACGAAAGCAACATGGTTGAGTCACCTCGACTCAACAACCCATGTCAGATTCTTTCGGTAGGTGTATAAACACAGAAAGATTCTTTCGGTACTTTGGCATATCTATCTGACATTAGTCAGATGATCTGGCCAGAATAGACATCATATTTTGTTGGATTAAATTGCACCAAAGTCACCTATTTCAGTATTCAATCTGGTCATTCTGGTTTCCTTTTGAATGGGATTCAACCAAAATTTGAATGTTGTTTGAACCCAGCCGGTATTGAAGGGTCGCCACGGCCTTCTTTTTTGAGACTAAAAAGTCATCGCCTTTTCCACCGGAACATAAAGTTCATTGTAATGGGTGAAATCTCGGTGAAAAATGTCAGCCCTCGAAATTATTAGTTCATGAGACCATTATAATTCACGAGTAGGAGTAGCGTACTTGGCAACCGTGTCTGAGACGTCAGTTCATGAGTTTAATCGGATCAAACGAACTAAGCACAGATTCATTCACGAATGATATGATTCAGCACTTAGAAACGAAGTCCAACACAAACTTCACATGTCCAAGACTAAGATAGTTGCCAAGAACAGCACACGTTTGGAGTTGTGGACATGGCAAACATGCATGCATGTGCCAAGGACCTGCCTAAGGATCAAGAAGCGTTAATGTCGTGGGCGCTCAGGCTCAGCCGAAGAGCATCTGGGCGTGCGGGGTGAGGTCCTTGTGCACCTCCTTGATGGTGCCCTCGGCGACGCCGGTGGCGATGGACACTTCCTTGACGGACCTGCCGGCGCCGGCGCGCTGCACGACCATGAAGCTGATGGCGGCGGCGACCGACTCCGGGTTGCGGCGCACGTCGAGCCCTTGCTCGACCCTCCGCACGGCCTCCTGTGCGTCGCGCACCTCCTGGTTGCCCAGGCCGAGCCGGGAGCAGAAGCGGCGCAGGTAGTCAGTGGCGCTGACGACGCCGATGTCCATCACTTGGCCGTCCTCCTCCCCGAGGAGCTTCTTGATGTGCGTCGTCATCTTGCCGACGTCCTTCTTGGCGGCCACGCCCCCGGCGGTGACGGACGCGAGCTCCTTGTACGTGCGCGGCATGCCGAGGTTGCGGCAGGCGATGTAGAGGCAGGCGGCGTAGACGGAGTCCCGCTTCCGGCCGCGCGGGCAGCCCTTGGCCTCGTCCAGCTTCTTGAACGTCTCCTTGGCCAGGTCCCGGATGGTGGCCACGAGGCCGAGCCGGTCGGCCATGTCGGCGATGCCGCGGAAGCCGCCGACGAGGGTGTTTTCGGAGGCCACCCCCGCGTCCGGCACCGACATCCTCGGCGGGGCCTTTGTCGCCACGCCGGTGGCGGAGGACTTCTTGGTCTTGTTGGTGTAGTCGATGACGGTGGAGAGCTTGGCGGCGAGGAAGGGGTCGCCGGAGGTGCCGACGCGGCTGGGGTCGCAGTCGTCGCCGCCGCCGTCGTCGGCGAAGTTGCGCCACTCGGAACCCTCGTCGATGTAGTGCGCGTCGAGGACGAGCGCGCACTCGGTGCAGATGGTGTCGCCGGTGCCGTGGTCCAGGACAACCTCCGTCGCGCGGCGGCACTCCGGGCAGTACACGCGCTCGTCGGCCGCGGAGCAGGTGCTGGTGTACATGGCTGCTGCTGCTGCTGCTGCCGCCGCCGCCGCCGTGTGCGCAGTTGTGGCGACGGGTTGGGGAAAAGGGTCTGAGTAGGTTGGATTGGGGGGCTTGGGCTGATATTTATAGACTAGTAGGTCGGTTCGTAAGGCTAGTTGCACGAGTTCGACTCGGTTTCGTACGGCCGCGGAAAGGGGAACTCCTATACGACGCATTATGCGTCAAAGTGTCGGGCGTTCGCGCGTGTTTGTTTCTCTGGTTCGTTTCTTCTACTGTTTATCTCTGTTGCTTCTGCTGTTTCTTTGTCAAAAGGAAGAACAGTTCCATTATTTTGACAAACAGTAGTAAAAGAGAAAAATAATGACAACTTATTTTGCAAACTTATTTTCCAACAAAGAGAGCTGTTTCTTTGTCCAAGGAAGAACAGTTCCAATAAACTTGACAAACAGTAGTAAAAGAAGAAGTGCAACAAAGAATCAGTATAAGAAAAAAATACAGAAAAAAATACATGGAAATAATAATATAAATATTTGAGCTTCTTTGCAAACTTATTTTGCAGATTTAAGCCTTATTAAAAATTGAATGTAATGCAAGAAAATATAACTAGGGAACCATGTTAAAAAATTAGTTTCCTCATGGAATTGTCCCTTTGAGTTGAAAAAAATTCTTGCGTTGGGACCATTAATAAGAGAATTAAAAAGGGAAATATCTTTCCCAAAGGAATTGGTTTCCTGTTTAGAAAAATGTTTCAGCTGTTTCCAGACATTGTTTACACCCAAATTTCTTGCAAAAAAACTATCACTGGACCATTTCGACAAGAAAAGATAGCTCCATCGTTAAGGAAACATTTTTCGCATCGAAGTATTCCTTTGAGTTGAATCTTCCAGTGCAACTTCCATTGAAGGTGATAGTATTAATGAGACCCTTGAGAATAGAAAGAAGAAATATGTTAATTGGAAACACAGGGGCAGAACATTTCATCATTGGGATTCTTTTTGCTTGAACCTTTTAGACTAACTAACAAAATTAATGAGACCTTTCAGAATAGAAAGAATAAGGATGTTAATTGAACTTACATGTTGATTTGAGAACTTACCTCAGGTTACTGTCATGTGCAGAACAAGTAAGCTTCACTTCAATATGCGGAAACCCTGTTGAAACGTACACGTGATTACAAGAAAAGAAGAACAGGCTCTAAGAAATTGGGAAACAACAGTCTCTAAGAAAGAAACAACTCTTTTATGTCATTGGGAAACAAAAATAAAAAAAGAACTTACATGTCTCTGCAGGAAAGAAGTTACTAATGGGAGCTGAATTTCATTGTGCTTGCAAGTAACAATCTCGAAAAGGAATTTTTGACGTAGAGCATGTAAATCCTCCTACAGTATTTTAGAAAAAGTTGCTGCTTCATTGCTGATATGTTACAAGTAATGACCCAAAAAGAAAAGATATGACTATTACTTACATTACAGAAACCTTCTAAACCGAGACCTTTGTACTTGCTAACATACTGAAGAAGGAAAATACCTGAGTCATACCTGTCAAAGAAAAAAAATGAAAATAATCAGTTACATACTTAGTATGAAAATTATTGTGAATTAAATTACTTTTAATCTGCTTTTTTTGGAGAAAGAACCAAAAAGTTGCTTGTGGCTGGTTTAAATCTTGTAAAATGGGAGATTTCCATAGAGAACCCACATGAAATTGACCTTGGGAGCTGGTACAAATCTTGATTCGAAATTTCGTATGCTGAAAGAACTAGAATTTCCATATGTAGTAGCAAACAAAATCTTGAAGTTGTGGATAACAGCACTAATTGCTGGTAGGAATGAATCACCACTGTAGTATGGGTTCATGATATCAAAAAAATTGGCTCTAAAGTTAGCAATGATTAAAATCCATTGTTTTTCCTTGAATACGTGCATTTTTACCTAAGGAATTGTGCAAAGTTACAATCTATTAGTGTAACTCTTTAAAGAAGGAAAAACTATAAGAGTAGTTTGTACAAAAGAACTTATCTTACCAAGGAAGCATTCAATAAACTGAAGCCAACATTACTTTCCTGTAAGATTTGTTGGTTTGCAGGATCAGAATGATTTAGCATTGGGTTCATTAGCTTCTCCTGCATGTTTGTTTCTAGAAGAACATTGATAGTTAAGAAAATGAAATATTAATGATGTGAAAGTGGTAACTGAGGAGATGAATTCAAAATATAGGCTGACCATGTCGTCAATGCTAAGAATGTGCTCCAGTATTTCGCTGTTTTGCATGAGGCCTTTTCTTCCTCGGTCCGGCTGGTCTTTGTTCTTTAGTTTTGAAAAACACCCAACAACCCGAGGATTTATCCAGCCACCAGGCTTGAATGATAGAGTTATAGTTTTCTGATCCACCCAAACTCCTTCAATCTCAAATATCCTTTGGCTGTTCATGGCAGGAGAAAATCATGAAGAAAAGTGAAAAATAAATCATGAGAAAATAGTATGGATCGCATATGAAAACTATTTTATGTTGAAATTATGTGGAACATGTCACATAAAAATTCATATGATTTTTGTACATACCTGTAAGTTAATTTGGGTAGAAGTCCAACCAATGTTTGGTAGAAATCATTCTCAATTTCGTCGGAAAAGATGACCTGGTTGCCAGCCTTTTTTGGTTCTTGAATTACTAGTGTCGCAGATTTGAAAGAATTGTTCACTCGTTGTTGCCAAGTTGAAGTTTCTGCTTTTGAAAACTTACTGGAATGTGCTTCATGTTGTTCGAGTGCTTGAAGTAGCAACGGATCTTCAATAGGTGTGGCAATATTGCTTGGGTAGAGTTTCGAAGATAGGAAGTCCATTACCCTTATTGGGCTCTGAGTTCCAGGGACATTCAGGTTGGTATGAGTATTGGAATGCATGCTATACTGATTTTCTGGCAGGCTGAACTCATTAGAGGCACGAGATACAAATGGAACATTCTGAACTATGTCAATTGAATTGGTAATTGCATCAAATGAAGGGGAACCTGTGCCTTCATATTGAGTGCCTATACCAGCCTCTCCATTTGAATTGCCATGCATTGTATTGTTGAAAGTTTTGTGAGCTGCAAGTAAATTTTCATCAGTCAATGAGCCTTTATCCAGTTCACCATCCATGAAATCTGGTTGAAAAAAAATGAAGACAACATTAAGAATAGGAAATGTTAACAGATAAGTTCATCTACATGTCTAAAAAAATTACTTTGGATAAAATGAAATTTGGTAAGAGAAATGACCTTCCAAACGCTCTCCTGGTAATAAGAATCTGAACAATGGTAAGCAAAATTGTATTTCTTGTACTCTTTGAATTGGGGGTTTTGATTCAGAGAAGTATCCTGCAGAAAAAAAGTTGTGATTATTTATTTCATGATCTCTTTTGGTGCAAAGAAAAAAAGATACTTAGAAGAGCTATGAAAGAAAAACTTACGATGCAACAAAGCTAAAACATTAGTGGGAGGTGCTGTTCTCTGAGTTGATGTCTTCACAAATAATTCTGGACAAGCAAGCTCTTCGAAAGATGGTAGACTACCATTAAAAGGTAGAGAGAGATTAGAGCTTGTTATGTTCACAGACTGAGTGAAATCTATGACCAATTCCCGAAGAATTTCATTGATGCTGACTTGTTCATTTTCATCAACAATTGTTGGAACATCTTGCATTGGGAAATTTGCAGGTGATTCTATAGCCAATAATTGTTCAGTCTTGGGTACTTTGAAAGTATTCTTTGAAACTGTTGATTTAAATTGGAGGTTTGGGCTGTTGGAAGATGTCAAGGTCTTGATGAATGAACAATGCATATCATCTACATAGGTCTTCAGTATAGATGCTGAGTTCCGGATGATATTCATGTAGAATTTTTGAGCTTGCATTTGAAGAATTATCTTGTCCTGTTAAAATGAGGGAGCATGTCTTGTTAAACAAACTATGAAAATATGAGAATGACAGTTTATTGTTGCTAAGAAAACAGATGAAAACCAGCAAGGTAACTTACTTGTGTCAGACTTATATCTGTGAATTTGGATTCAATATACTGTGATATCTCTTCAGGTAGTTCAATGTAAACTGAATCATTGAATGGAGTAGAGGAGATGTGCTTTATCTGTTGAGTAAGAAGAGGGTGTTTAATATATATATATATATATAATGTTTCACAGCACTTTGAAGAAGTACTAGAACTACAAAAATCATAATTGAAGAGAGTGAATAGAACTATGTAATGTGCAATAGTAAAAACTATGAACAAGGCCATATACCGGTAGTCTGCCATATCCGTTAGTTTCGCCATGGAGTGCATCTAGAGCCGTGTATGAATTCAGCATGGTTGCTGACCAAATAGGTAGTCTTGGTTCAATGGTTGGCAACTTGAACTCAGTTATTATGAGGAACTCGAAATAGGAAATCTGACGTTGAAAACAAAATTCTGACATATTGGGTAAAAATGAAAAGTGTTAGTCACAGACATAGAAAAATTGAATGCTACATAGAAAAAGAAAAGTTAAAGAAATTTTGTCATGGGAAATATGCTTACCACCATAAGTAATTTGCTTCCTCCAGGAATGAACTTATTGGTGCTTGAGTTGTTTAGTTTTGCTTTCTTTATTGAGTAAACCATGTAGCTCAAACATAGAAGACACCAATCATATTGGGAAATACTGTCTACGTAAACTATTGCGTTGTAGACAAACTTGGTAACAACTCCACTTGAATTAGGAGCAACAAATAGTGAGAGTAGTATGAGAATGAAGATTCGGCAGTACTTGTCTTGAGGAAGATCATCATTGATAATTGAGAAAAGGTACTCAATAGTGGGTGCAGTTGTTCCTAACTCATGCTTGATGAATTCATATGTTGCTTCTGATGGTTTCGTGATGACAGGAACTCCACCAATTGGAATGCCAAAAATCTTGTGAACAGTTGTAGTTGTAATTGGGAATTTGAATCCATTTGGCATTTCAATGGAGCAAGAAGTTGTGTTGAAATGGTGGTTTGCAAGCCAGAAGTAAATGGAGTCAATATTGGACATGCTGGTTATTTGTAGGAATGTTTGAAAACCCATTCTACGTGCACACTGTTTGTGACTGTCAGTCATTTCAGATGCAAGCTTGATAAATGATTCAACATGCTGAAATTGATTGCACTGCATGACAAAAAATAAAGGAAGAAATGGAAATATTAGATGTTTTTTTCATTTGGAAAAAAGAATGGTATAGAGCATAAATCCATTACCTTGGATCTCTTCTGAGCTTTGTTTGCATGTACAATCTCTTTTGCTTCTCTTTTCTTTGTACATCCTTGTTCCATCTACAGTGAATAAAGTATTATTAATTGTTCCAATGAAAAGTAACGGCTCCTAAGGTTGTCAGAATCGCGATTCTGTTATACGATTCTACGACTTTACGATCCAAACTAATCCCTCTGATTCTACGATTTTAGTTAATAGAATCTACAGTTTTACGATCCTGATAGTGAAGATTCCACGATTTGCGATCCTACCATCAGAGCTCCGATCCAATTCAAAATCGCGATTCTGACAACCTTGTACAAAACATGTGAATTGCCATGAACATAGCCGCGGAGTAGAAAAACCGGCATGACCAAAACAGAGACATTGAGTAATGGCTCCTACAAAAGTGTATAGCCCAATGGAGACAACAATATTTCAACAAGCCTACTAGTACTGACATATTCTAATTTCCCTATGTGGGTGCTGAAAATTTGATGTAATGCAATTCCACATATATATGTGGTGGAAGATGATGCAGAACCACATGTTGCATTACATGGCTTGCTGCAAAAAAACCTAACCACTAACTTCTTGTTCATGAAATGCAACATGGCTACTATTAGAGATGCAGTTAGATAACAAAAATATAGATGTAGCTTGTACGTGGAATTGAACACAAAATAAATTTGTGATGAAAATTGTTCCATGCCCTAGTACAGAAACTCAATTAGGCCATGGAGTATGTATGAATTAAACTAACAATGGTTCATCATAACACGGCGTCCCAGCTAAAAAACTTCCAATCCTTCGAAGAAGATGTAAATCACGATGATGCTTCCGCACGTTTGAAAAAAATAAAAATATACACATATGAAGACATTCGAGTAGAGTAGAACCTAGGGGAGGTCGGAATGGAGAAGGGATCGAACCTCTTGTTTAGAGCCTATTCAACACAACGGAGAAATTCCGGTGCAAAGGAGGATTCAGATTTGAGGAGAGGAGACGGCGAGCAGAGGGGAGGGGGGAGAACAGAGAAGCGAAATGGGGAAAGTGTTGTAAGTGGACGGTCCCACTTGTCTGCTGCTGAACAGAAAATAGACGAGGAAAAAAACAGGCTTCGAGGAGATAAGACCTGGGCGGTACGTGGATCGATCTGTTCCACCAATCCGTGGATAAGACAGGCGCGGCGGCAGGGTAGCGGCGACGCCGCCACGGCGCCTCCATCTTGTTTCCACCGGCGGCGCTCCTCGAGCGCAGAGGTAATACCTCGCTCGCTCTTCTTGATCTACTTCCTTTACTTTCCTTAATTGTATTGTGTATTGAAGAAAGAATGGTTGGGGGAAAAGGCGGAAGAAGTGGAAGAAAATTTAGTTGTAGTTCTACGAGACTAACAGGTAGAATTGGCCAGTTAGTTGCTGTTGATCTGGCGAACAAATACCTAGTTTAAGATTTAGCTAAAATTGGGGAGTTGTTGAACGTTGGCCAGTTAGTTGCTGTTGATCTGGCAAACAAATACCTAGTTTAATGCTGTGAATAATTTCGTGTGGTTTGATTTGCACTTGTTGTTAGAATTATAGATAGATGCAGCTTTGGAGTTCGATGAACAGTAATTGGGTTCACGTTTTCTGTTCTGCTTTTGCTGTCACCCATTTCGTTTTACTTCGCATACTGTCTTGTTTGTTTAAAAGAAGTAACAGATGATTCTGTATTATGGTTGTAGTGTACGGTACATCGAGATGGAAGGTGAAAGCAGTTTTGCTAACCAGCAAGTAATTACTAAGAAGAAAGAGATTAGTAAGAAGGTTAGCATCTACGTTTCTTGTTTATAAAAGTACAAGTTGAGTCTGTTATTTTAAAACTGAATAAAAAAAGAAAAATGTGTGATGTTTTCTTGTGGATGCAGAAGCAAACTTACAAAAGAAATGGATCCAATGGAAAAGAAGTGAAGCAGAGAAGGAACAACAATAATGACAAGCTGCTCGAACCTACAGCGGGCAAATGTGCTGCAGAACCTGCTACTGTGGTAGGTCACTGTCCTTGATTTTCAGTCATCGCTTCATGTAGGATTTCAGTTAGGATGAAAAAATCATTTAAATTCCTTTCACTTTTCTCTTAGGGGTGTCCTTTGATCGAAGAATTTGATCAGTTTGTTCAATATCAAAGTTTGAGGAAAGAAACTGAGGTTGGTTGTTTGGTATGTGTGATTTCAAAATGCATTTCTTCTTAGGAAGTGATATGAACTAACAAATTTTAACACACAAAAATGGTGTTCCAGGAACTGATTAAGAGCCAAGAAGCTGAAATAGGGTTCAATTTATTTGGGGGCATTGACAAAGAAATAGAAGAAGCTGCACCAAACATCATCACGGAACATTTGCGAATGTCAAATAACAAACAGACTGTAAGTACTTACAAAACCGGGTAGTGCAAATATAATTCTAGCATATATTTTTCTCAATCATAAATTGTGGCAAGATTTTGACTGCGGTTGTAGTGTTTGACAGAAAGTATATTTTCATTGTTTTTGCCAGGCAATGGACATAAATGATGAGAACAACTGCAATGTTACGGAATCATCTTCAGCAGTAGTGCTAAGTTTGAGCAAACAGGTTAGTGTGAGAAAAAAAGGGAAAAGCTGCAAGTGATTGTGTTGGGAAATAAAGTAAATTGAGAAATGATATGGCTATTAACACATAACTAAATTTTTACAGGACAGTGTTGGTGAGAACATGTGCGGTGAACCTTTGACAACAACAGAAGAAGTGGAAAATATTTGCCGTGAGGTAAGATTCTGCATTTCTGGGAAAAGAATAAAAAAAGAGTTTCTAGATATTAACTTTGTTTTCTAAAGATTCTTATTCTGATGTCGAATAGTTGTGTTCCTTCCCTTTGCAGGTACTTTCTTTGGCTCAGAATTCTGACTGTGATTATGAAGGAAATTCTGAGAGTGAAGATTCTGATGAAGACACAGTAGCTTGTACGGTGAATGAAGAGTATGTGTTCCCTACACCAGACGAAACACACAATGCTAGTACACCAGAAGTTGGTAAAGTGTTCTCAACATTGGATGAAGCTTCCCGCTTTGTAAATGTTTATGCTCAGTTGAATGGTTTCGCAATGATAAAAGGAAGGAATTATAAGAACAAGAAGTTGTATTTCCAATGCAACAAAAGTAGGAAAAGACCAAGTGTCAACACTGGTTTGAGGAAAAGGAAAAGAAACATTGTTGAAGGGAAAAATTGTCCAATGAGTATAACAGTGAAGTTGGTGGATGACAAGTGGCATATTGCATCAATGTCTCTCGAGCATAACCATGATCTAGTGAGGTCTCCATCACTTACCAAATTTTTCTTAAGCCACAGAAACATGAATGAGGCAGAAATCATGTTGTCAAAACTGCTTCAAGAACACAGAGTGAAACCAAGAAGAATCATGAGCATATTCAGAAAGCTTTGTGGTGGGAAGCTGGGAAACATTACCTTTGATGTGAAGAAACTGGATAATTTGAAACAGGGAGAATGGGTGCGCAAAAAGGAGAACACAGATATTGAATGGACATTGCAGTACATTGAGAAACTGCAGATTGATACTCCTAGTTTCTGCTACAGGATGCAAAGAGATACAGACAACACGGTTCTCAGCTTGTTCTGGACAGATGCTCGTTCCCGATTGAACTACCGTTTGTTTGGTGAGATTATATCATTTGACACCACTTATAGCACAAACAAATATAACATGCCTTTTGCACCTATAGTGGGAATTAATGGCCATGGAAGAAAAATTGTGTTTGGATGGGCGCTATTGCAAGATGAGACTTCAGATACCTTTGTGTGGCTATTTGAAACTTTCATGGAGGTCATGTAGTGGAAAAAACCAGGGATAATATTGACAGACCAAGACGCAAGGATGAAAGCTGCTATTCCTCAAGTATTTCCAGATGCATTCCATAGGTTCTGTCTTTGGCATATATTTAAAAATGTGCGGGGAAACATGAGTGCTTTCATGGCTATGAGGGAAAACATGGAGAAAGATATGATGAAGTGTTTATTACAATCCATTACCGTTGAAGAATTTGAAGAAAGATGGGAGAAATTTGTTCTGAAGTATCAGTGTACTGAACATGCTCACATCAAAAGGATGTGGGAGAACCGGACCTTCTTTGTTCCTGCTTATTTTCAAGGGATGTTTTGCCCTTTCATCAGGTCAACCAGCCGTAGCGAAAGCTTCAACTCAAATTTCAAAGATTACATCAAGAGGAAAGATACTATAGAGGCATTCACGAAACAGTACGTGCTATTCCAAGAGAATGTTGTTCACATAGAAAATCAGGACAGGTTCTTGTCAAATGAGAAGACTCCTGTCTTTTGGAATCATCACGCTGTTGAACGGCATGCAGCAGCAATATATACCAGAGGAATCTACTTAAAGTTTTTGACAGAATTAGTGAATGCAACAGCTTTTAAAGTTATTGAAATTGAGAAGGATAAAGTGTATGATTTGAAAAAACACATCAGGTATGAGAAACCAGAATTCACAAGAGAAACGTTCAGAGTCCATGTGGACCTTACTACTGGTTCATTCAAATGTTTCTGTGGGAAGTTTGAGCGTGATGGTATTGTTTGTTGCCATATCCTCAGACTTTTTACGCAGTTTGACATTACCCATATTCCAGATAAGCTGATTGTTGAGAGGTGGACTATTTCTTTTCGAGAAAAAGAGTTGGATAAGTGCAAGAAAGAAATGGTGCTGCTTACAGGTGAAGATCAGTCACACAATGTAGTCAGATATGCTATTCTGATGAGTAAAGTTGGTGAAGCTTGCTCAGACATCAGCAAAGATTCTGAACTTAGCAAAGAACTTTTGGATGTTGTTGCTCAAATCCATTCAAAGTACTTGCAAGGAAAGAAACAGCAACCGGAAGTGCAGTCGGAAAATTCGTTGAAAGATCCTCCTATACGGCCATCCAAGTCTGTGAACAAAGGAGAAAGATTGAAGCCACAATCTGAAAAGAAATCTAGGAAGAAAGCGGCTCCAAAAAAGAAGACTGGTTGATGCTCATATCATGTTTGCACCAATGAAGAAAGATAATTTCTGTTTGCAGCAAGGAAGAAGATAATTTCTCTCGATGAAGAACTTTTTGCATTGTTAGCTGAGAAAATTTAGATGGATTTTGATTATTGTGTTGATAATTTTTTTTGATAAGTTACACTTGTTATAGCTATAGTTGAGCTTGAGCTATTTAGTTTATTCTGTGGTAATAAGAAAAGTTTTTAAAAACTAAATATGTTTCGTTGATATGTTATGTAGATATGTTGTTACAAATGCCTTGCTAAGTAGATTTGAGACACAGGAAGTGCTAAATGTATTTTCTAAATTGAAAAACTGTTTTGACACTGTTGTAGGAGGTCGTTGATATGTTATGTAGATATGTTGTTACAAATGCCTTGCTAAGTAGATGCATCAACAATAAATAAATGTTCTCAGGAGTTTTAAAAAATAATTACTCCTCGGTATCCCAAAACAGTGTATATACATTGTGTATTATCTCGTAATAAATGATAACTGAATTCCCAAAAGATCTTTTTTTCACAAAATCAATATGTACTGTTAATGTCAATATATTGCTAGGAAAATAATTAACTATGCATACAATTTCCTCAAATGCTCAAGTGTTCACAGTATACCTAACATATCCACATGTTAGCCAAACGGAACTCTGGTTCACAGAAAGAAGTGTCCCATCCATGACGCATAGGCCGGAGGCAATATATCTTCCATTTTCTAGAAGAAAAGAAGCGCAGGTTGAATTAAATAAAATATATGTTCTTCGAATAATGTTGTTAAAAAGTGGGTAATTTCTGTTCAAAACAAATAAATGTTCTCGTGAGCTTAAAAATGTTCTTCAAGTAAAATAAATTTACATCCGCATCAACGATTATTGAAAGGGACATTATTCGGGGACCATAATTAAAGAAAAATATTATTGAGGAAACATTATTTGGCGAAAACATTATTGTAGTAATCAAGGGACATTATAGGTGGAAAAAAATGAAAATTTAGTTGGGGACATTATTAAAAGGACATTTTCGAATGAAGATTTAAAAAGTAATAATTGAATAATGTTCCCTTGGGTCAACCAGGTTACCCTGAATAAGAACAAGGACAAAAGAATGTCCTTGAATAATGTTCCCTCAATAATGTTGTTAAAAAATTATTCAGGGAACATTAATGTAGAGCAAAAAAGAAAATGAACATTTTTTGGGGAACATTTTTGAATGTTTATTTGGGGAACATTATTTAGGGAACATTATTGTGTTTTGAACAAAGTTCTTAAAAAATGTTCTTAAAATATGATAACTCCTTGGTATGTACAATTATTTTGGGGACATTATTTGGAGAACAATATTAAAGAAACATTATTCAGAGAACATTATTCTAGAGCGAAAAAGAGAGTGAACATTTATTTGAGGAACATTATTAAAGGGGGGATTATTGAATAAAGAAAGTTTACTACAAGAATAATGTTCCTTGAATAATGTTCTCAAATAAATGTTCTCGTGGGTTAAAAAATATTCTTCAAGTAAAATAAAATTACGTCCGCATCAACGATTATTGAGGGAACATTATTTGGGGACCATAATTAAAGGAAAATATTATTGAGGAAACATTATTTGGCGAAAACATTATTATATTAATCAAGGGACATTATAGGTGAGAAAAAAAGTTGAACATTTACTTGGGGACATTATTAAAGGGACATTTTCAAATGAATATTTTAAAAGTAATAATTGAGTAATGTTCCCTTCGGTCAACCAGATTTCCCTGAATAAGGCAAGTTTACTACAAAGGATAAAAGAATGTTTCTTGAATACTGTTCCCACAATAATGTTCTTAAAAAATTATTCAGGGAACATTATTGAGGAGCAAAAAAGAAAATGAACATTTTTTGGGGAAAATTTTTTAATGTTCTTTTAGTAGGAACATTATTCAGGTAACATTATTGAGGAGCAAAAAAAGAAAATGAACATTTTTTGGGGAACATTTTTTAATGTTTATTTGGAGAACATTATTTGGGGAACATTATTGTGTTTTGAATGAACATTATTTGGAGAACAATATGAAAGAAACATTATTCAAAGGGACATTATTTTGGGGAGCAAAAAGAAATTGAACATTTAATTGGGGAACATTATTTTCAAAAATGTTCTAGTTTTCTAAAAAAATGTTTTTATTTTTTCTGTTTTTTGGGGGGAGTTTGAAATTTGTTTCCGTTTCTATAGAATTCAAGTGGACAGGTGCAACGCTTACCCAAGGAATAATAAATAAATATTATTGAGAAAACATTATTTGGCGAAAACATTATTATATTAATCAAGGGACATTATAGGTAGAAAAAAATGAACATTTACTTGGGGACATTATTAAAGGGACATTTTCGAATGAAGATTTAAAAAATAATAATTAAATAATGTTCCCTTTGGGTCAACCAGGTTTCCCTGAATAAGAACAAGGACAAAAGAATGTCCTTGAATAATGTTCCCTCAATAATGTTCTCAAAAAATTATTCAGGGAACATTAATGTGGAGTAAAAAGAAAATGAAATTTTTTTGGGGAACATTTTTGAATGTTTATTTGGGGAACATTATTTAGGGAACATTATTGTGTTTTGAACAAAGTTCTTAAAAAATGTTCTTAAAAATGTTTTTAAAAATATGATAACTCCTTGGTATGGACAATTATTTTGGGGACATTATTTGGAGAACAATATTTAAAAAACATTATTCGGGCAACATTATTCTGGAGCGAAAAAGAGAGTGAACATTTATTTGAGGAATATTATTAAAGCGGGAATTATTGAATAAAAAATTTTACTACAGGAATATAATAATGTTCCTTGAATAATGGTCTTTAAAATGTTCTCAAAAAAATGTTCTTAGAATATAATTCTTCATCAGTACCAGCAATTATTTTGGGGACATTATTTGAAGAAAAATTTTAAAGAAACATTATTCAGGGAACATTATTGTGGAGCAAAAAAGAGAGTGAACATTTATTTGAGGAACAAATATTAAAGGGGGAATTATAATTTCCTTGAATAAAATTTTTTACTACAAGAATATAATAATGTTCCTTGAATAATGTTCTTAACAAATGAGTAATTTTTTTTCAAAAACAAATAAAATGTTCTTGGGAGTTTAAAAAAGAATAACTCCTGGGTATCAACAATTATTTGGGGGACATTGTTTGGAGAACAATATTAAAGAAACTTTATTCAAAGAACATTATTAGGGGAGCAAAAAAGAAATGAACATTTATTTACGGAGCATTATTAAAGGGACATTTTTTGAATGAACGTTAAGAAATGACAATTTCCTTGAATAAAAAAAGTTTACTACAAGAATATAATAAAATCTTCCTTGAATAATGTTCTTAAAAATGTTCTTAAAATATAATTCTTCCTCGGTATCAGCAATTATTTTGGGGACATTATTTCGAGAACAATATTAAAGAAACATTATACAGGGAACATTATTGTGGAGCAAAAAGAGAGTGAACATTTATTTGAGGAACATTATTAAAGGGGGGATTGTAATTTCCTTGAATAAAAAAAGTTTACTACAAGAATATAATAATGTTCCTTGAATAATGTTCTTAACAAATGAGTAATTTTTGTTCAAAAATAAATAAATGTTCTCAAGAGTTTAAAAAAATAATTACTCCTCGGTATCATCAATTATTTGGGGAACATTATTTGGAGAACAATATTAAAGAAACATTATTCAAGGAACATTATTGGGGGAACAAAAAGAAATGAACATTTATTTAGGGAGCATTATTAAAGGGACATTTTTTGAATGAACATTAAGAAATGATAATTTCCTTGAATAAAAAAAGTTTAGTACAAATATAATAAATGTTCTTAAAGTATACTCCTCGGTATCAACAATTATTTTGGGGACATTATTTGGAGAACAATATTAAAGACACATTATTCAGGGAACATTATTGTGGAGCAAAAAAGAGAATGAACATTTATTTGAGGAACATTATTAAAGGGGGAATTATAATTTCCTTGAAAATAAAAAAGTTTACTACAAGAATATAATAATGTTCTTCGAATAATGTAGATAAAAAGTGGGTAATTTCTGTTCAAAACAAATAAATGTTCTCGTGAGCTTAAAAATGTTCTTCAAGTAAAATAAATTTACATCCGCATCAACGATTATTGAAAGGGACATTATTTGGGGACCATAATTAAAGAAAAATATTATTGAGGAAACATTATTTGGAGAAAACATTATTGTATTAATCAAGGGACATTATAGGTGGAAAAAATGAAAATTTAGTTGGGTACATTATTAAAGGGACATTTTCGAATGAAGATTTAAAAAGTAATAATTGAATAATGTTCCCTTGGGTCAACCAGGTTACCCTGAATAAGAACAAGGACAAAAGAATGTCCTTGAATAATGTTCCCTCAATAATGTTGTTAAAAAATTATTCAGGGAACATTAATGTGGAGCAAAAAAGAAAATGAACATTTTTTGGGGAACATTTTTGAATGTTTATTTGGGGAACATTATTGTGTTTTGAACAAAGTTCTTAAAAAATGTTCTTAAAATATGATAACTCCTTGGTATGTACAATTATTTTGGGGACATTATTTGGAGAACAATATTAAAGAAACATTATTCAGGGAACATTATTCTGGAGCGAAAAAGAGAGTGAACATTTATTTGAGGAACATTATTAAAGGGGGGATTATTGAATAAAGAAAGTTTACTACAAGAATAATGTTCCTTGAATAATGTTCTCAAATAAATGTTCTCATGGGTTAAAAAATATTCTTCAAGTAAAATAAAATTACGTCCGCATCAACGATTATTTGGCGAAAACATTATTATATTAATCAAGGGACATTATAGGTGAGAAAAAAGTTGAACATTTACTTGGGGACATTATTAAAGGGACATTTTCAAATGAAGATTTTAAAAGTAATAATTGAATAATGTTCCCTTCGGTCAACCAAATTTCCCTGAATAAGGCAAGTTTACTACAAAGGATAAAAGAATGTTCCTTGAATACTGTTCCCACAATAATGTTCTTAAAAAATTATTCAGGGAACATTATTGAGGAGCAAAAAAGAAAATAAACATTTTTTGGGGAACATTTTTTTAATGTTCTTTTAGTAGGAACATTATTCAGGGAACATTATTGAGTAGCAAAAAAAGAAAATGAACATTTTTTGGGGAACATTTTTTAATGTTTATTTGGGGAACATTATTTAGGGAACATTATTGTATTTTGAATGAACATTATTTGGAGAACAATATGAAAGAAACATTATTCAAAGGGACATTATTTTGGGGAGCAAAAAGAAATTGAACATTTAATTGGGGAACATTATTAAAGGGATATTTTTTGAAATGAAAATTATTAAATTGTTTTTTGAAAAACTCAATATTGTGTGAAATTTGAATATGTTCTTCTAGTCAAAATAGTTACTCATCGGCATGAACAATTATGGCAAGGAAACCATTAACTAGGAACATTATTAAAGGGACATTTTTGAATGAACATTAAGAAAATGATAATTTCCTTGAATAAGAAAAGTTTAGTACAAGGATAAAAAAATGTTACTTGAATAATGTTCCCTCGACAATGTTCTTAAAAAATGACTAAATGTCTTTCGAAAGACCCAATGCGGTCTGAAATTTTAAAATGTTCTTGAATAATGTTGTCTGAAACAGAATGTTGTATGAACGAGCGAAAAAAAATTCTAGTCCAAACAAACTATATTCATAACCCGTGTGTGGGTCCAAAAACAAATATCCCAATAAATTACCCGAGCAAGTGCATAATGATGTTATAAGATCCCCTAAGAATTCACATTTTTTTAGGGAAACAAAAAAAAGTGGACAAAAAATCCAGCAAACATTCTCTTAGAGAAACATTATTTGGGGAACGTTAACAACAAATATTAGGAAACATTGCTTACAGAACATTATTTAGGGGACTTTTTCATTTTTTTTGAGAAAATCTTTTTGAAGTAGACATCCTTTTGAAGTAAAAAATTGTTTGACAACAATTATAATGGATTTTTTTTTACAAAAACTCTTTTACAGTAGATATTCTTGATATTGAGGCCGTACCTCCTAAATGCCAAATTTCCTAAGAGAAGTTACTATTGCTTTTGTAAAAAAATGACAAATGTTTCCTTTCGTCTCGTTTGCTACAAAAAAAGCACATTTTTCGTTCCCCCTAAAAGTAAGACAATTTCCATTTCATGGAAATCAATCACACATCTACTTTGGGAAAAAGAAATAAACAACACACTTCATTGAAAAAAAATCCTTGAAGACACATGTTGGTATGGTAAAGCAAACACACCTTTAATTGCTCCTCATTGTTATTCTAGAACTAAGTTTCTTTGACTGTCTCACACAAGAACAGAAAAATAAGTTGTGCTGAGTCTCCAACATAAATGTTTTGCACACAAAAGAGTGATTTCCACATAAAGGGAAAAAGGGAACTTATAAGTTTTCCAAGCAATGACACCGGTGAGTTATCAGTAGTTGTGGTGCACATTCAATTCTAGAAACTCAAAGTACTTGCTTTCTCCACACAACTAGCGGCGCTTCTTCCTCTTCTTGGTTGAAACATCATCTTCAAGTCCCTCAACATTTTTTCTGTTGATGTCACACTTTGCCAGCTTGTAAGCAATGACCTGACGAAATTGAGGAATAATTCCCTGTGACAAATGAAACAGTAAACAACACATTAGCAAAAGCATACAAACAAGCCCTCGATGTTGTTGGGCGGGGGGGGGGGATAATTTGTGAAAGAAGTTATAGACCAAGAAAGATGAAGAGTGATTTGCTAGTGACATACATCATCAAATTCTTTCATGTTCTTCCCATCAAAGATATCCATATACATGAGAGCATAGAGAGCACAATTGTGGCTGTAGAAAGGTATACATAAATTTCAGCAAAAGGAACTTCTTGGGTGCCGGAATGTTAACTCATTATAAGAGTTAAAGACAGAAAAGTGCATGCAGCATAATGATGGTTGCTTTACTCACAGGTTGTCTTGCTGGGGGTATTCCTCAGGAGAAATGCAGTCGAAATTCTCAATATTCTTGTATGTGCATCCAGAAGACTTGAGAATGGTGCCCATGTTGATGATCTATATTAAAAGAAGTATAAGAATTCAACCAGTGCAGAATTTTTGTAGAAAATAAAACAGTAGTTCAGTTATCTGCGAGTAACTACTGAGTAAAAACTAAAAGTCACAAAAGACTTGATGTTACAAAAGGCACAAGAGTAAAAACTAAAAAACAGTAGAAAAACAAACCAGATTTGATGTTAACTTGTTGACTTGATTTTGAGGAACAGAACTCCTTGAATCAAAGAAATTGACGGTTTCAAACAGATTGTTAATGCAGAACAAAGTCCAGTGGAATGAATCAACTCTAGGGAAATATAGCTGGATCGCAAACAAAGAAGTAAAATCAGTACAGATGAAGAGAGCATGTGATAATTTGGAGAAGTTGCATTGATAACTGATGTTTACCATATCACGCTTGTGTAAGTTCTTGCCACAGTTGAGTTTCTTGAATTCTCTTACACAAGATCGAGAGTTGAAATTCTTGGGATCATTAAGTAAGTTCTCCTGCACATCCAAAAAAAAGAGATAACAACAGTAAGAACAGAAGTTGCAAAAAGTTCAACACGGAAAAAAAACAAAAGGAAATACTATAGATTAGGAATAGGAAACTTTACCGTGAAGTACGAAGTAAAGCAGTATTTCGAAGGTTCCTTACTTTTTGGATCTGGATTTTCATTCTCATAATTGAAAACTTGGACATAAGCATTGAAGACTTCACTGTGAACATTTCCTATTGCCTTGAGTGAATTATAGAAATGTTTATATTCGACAGTAAATCCATTGATGTCAATAATGGTTGGACTGCATTTTTAAAAATTGAAATAGTTAACATATAGAATATACAACAAAAAGATAGATTGTTTCATGCATATAAAGTAAGATGTTCCTGAAAAAACTTGCTTTTCATTCTTGAAGAATATGTTTCCAAGGTATTTCTTATAAAACTCCTGAACATGAGGTTCAACACTTATCTTTGATATTTTATCTTGAGCGCATAGATCTTTTGCTTTCCTTTTCTTTCGATTTCTCTTCTCTATAGTGCTGGGACCAGATATATTCAATGCTGCATGAGATGATTTGTGCTCAGGTACTACAGGACCTGTCCAATGAACCAATTACATATAATAAGCTTTGGTATGAAAAACAATGAAGCGTGTAAAAAGAAGGCAGGACATTCCAAAAACTAAAACAAGCAAATTGGAAGTAAAAATTCAATACAGTGAAAAGCAAACAAAAATGAACAGAAGGGAAAAGCGGTTGATTTCAAAAAAGATGGGAAGTACCTTTGGGGACCGTCTTATCAAGTTCTGGGATTCTAATGTCATCAACATACTTCATGGCAATTTCAATGCCACCTCCCAGATTGTCATTTGATTGTGAGATCACATTCCTTAGCATAATGGCATCTTTAGTTAGAATGTTGACGAAGAAGGCACTTCTTTCATTGGAGGCTCATTCACTAATCGAGTTTCTTTGCTCACAGAAACGGGAGTTTCCTGAATATGGACTGTTGTGGCGTTCACATGCTGAAATTCCATTTCATATGGCTCACTATTGACTGCATGTTGAACGCAGTCCACTGGTTGCAATACTGAGATTGGTCGAGTATGAATTGTTTCAGAAAAGGTACCTGAGATCTCAATAAGAGTGTTAACAGCAAATTGAGTACCGTCACTTATTTGACTATAAGAAATAGGTTGATCAAGTGTGTTGTCAGTATGAATACCATTGTTCCGAGGTGAAATTTCTTCATTCTGAACAATGTTTACAACTGAAGGTGCTTGCTCAGTTTGCTGCACTTGCTGAGGAACTGAATCTTGTTCTTTAACTGGAACTGCTTTTTCAAGTTGTATGTCCTTGCTGTTGTGCATTAAGGTAACCTCAGGAGTAGGAGTAACTTGTACATGATCTTGGAATAAAGATGCTCTAATTGGCTCACTGACTATCTGGACTGGGCGATGGTTTGCATTTATTGGTTCATTCTGGTTATTCATGTTGCTGCGTGTTGAAAGAACAATAGGATTCATGGTTGAAGTACCAGCAATGTTTACTTGCCTGTTTGTATTTGGCTGAAGAGACATGAGAGTTGTTTTGAGATCTGAAAACATATTTTGCATATGCTGTTCATGAAGCTTCTTCCAAATTTCATCATGCTTTGCAGCAACTTGAGATATTATATTCATAACCTATTATTTCAGGACAGAAAAGTTACATGTGTATTAGTTGTGATATGAGAGTGAAATGACAAGACTAAAATATATTGGTAAAAAAGGTTAAAAATAAGCAGATAAACATAGAAGGACCAAATCATTATCTAGTAAAATGATTATATGTTCAAAGCAGAGGAACAAATTATGCATTGAAGTACTCATATGTTGTTGTGTTAACACTGCAACTCTTATACTTTGACTATTCATATGTTGCACATGGAACAGATTCATGCATTGAAAAAATCGTGTGAGATGTCATTGGTAAACAATGAAAAATAGTCAGACTGTGTTCCTTGTGTTTCATTTTACTCTTGTCAATTGCTGATACAATATCAATACAATAGAGAACCGCCTAATTGACAAGGAGGAAATTACCTCTAACAAAATTCCTACCTCAGTTGACATCCTGAACACAGTATGTTCATTTTATGAATGCAGAACTCATTCTATTATGTTATACTAGGAGCATATTATGTAATCCGTTTTCTTGTGAACAGACTATAGACGTATGGCAACTGATTTCCTAGTTCGCTATGACACTAAAGTGAGACGACTAAAATGAATTGGTAAACAAAAAGGTTAATAACAACTAGATAAAACATACCTCTGGATTACTGTTCGAGGTAGATGCAACATTTGAGATGTCATTGGACTTTGGAATGAGATTTTCCTCAGCAACATAACTCTGTGGGGCTTTGGACCACTTCTCTTGAGCCAATACAATTGCACGAGCACCGTAAGGTGTCATAGAAATGTCTTTCAGCTGAAAAGAAAAAACAAAGTCAACAAACAGTTCTGAAAAGTTCTTAAAGTCACCTAAAAATGTCATTCCAAATAATTAAGAATGAAAATATTTTCTCATTATTGTTTGAAAGTATTTTCTACAACTTTTGTCGTCACTTAAACAAATGCGGAAAAAAAAGATAGAACAAGCTTACTGGTAAGAATCCCAATGCAAACGTCTTCTTGGATCTTGGGTTTAAGTCCACTGTAGCTAGATAGTCAAAGTCATCATTCTGAATATAGGCCATTCTAGGGACTCCATAATTGATGCTTCGTTGTTGAGAAGCTTTTGTGAAGTCCACAAAGTCCACATAGACAATCTAAGAATATTGGGAGTCATAAGAGAACATGAAACACCAAATCAGTGAAATATAAACAAAAATTGCATAACTTAACAATACATTTAAAAAATGAAAAGGAGGGAAAATTATAAAACTTACAGCAGCTAAATGTAAGCATCCACCAACATAGATTGAATTGTTCAATGGAGTTTCAGTCCTATTGAATAGATTGGTGCTGAAGTTATCAATTTCTTTGTTCAAGTGATCAATGCAAAGTTGAGCCAAATCAAGGGTCTTCAACTTGCTAATGTCGTGCAGCCCATAAAGAATTTTCCAATTTGCACAACTCCGAGTGGTTGGACAGAAAACAGAACTTATGAACAGAAATAAGAAACTCCGCATGAATCCTTCCTCGGTCTCGTCATTCTTCATGATAGTGATGATATTATCAAATTGAATGTTCTTCTAGCCATTACCGAGATACTGAGACCTAAGTTGTAACACTCTAGCCACAACAACTGGATCTGTGCTATCCAGAGGAAAAGGCACAGAACCAGAACGGATCCCAAAAACCTGAATTACCATATCTCTTCTAAGATGAATTATTTTATCACCCTTTCTGAAAACTCCAGTCCCATTGCAATTCAGGTGGTCCGCCACCCATTGAAGGATTGGTATTGGAACCATTAAGTGAGGATGAATATTCAGAAGATTATCGAGCTCATATTTCCTAACAAACGACTTTTGATTATCACTTAAATCAGAAACTGCTTTATGCCACCTGATGGTAGAAAACCTGTGCTTGATGGTACCAGCAGGATATTTGTAAAGTCTAGGCATGTTTAGAGTTGTGGGAGACCTGTATAAAAATAAAAAAACTAAGGTCATGAAACAAAGACTAATTAAACACACAGAAGAAAGTATATTAAAAACATGTAAACACATTTGAAGAAAAAATGTTTATAAACATCAACCTAAAAAGTACCACATCTTGCAAGTTTCATCTTGCATTGCTGGGTTTACATCATATATGAAAAACCACAACAACATACTATATGGAATATATAACTCATCACGTAATAACAGTCGTCTAAAAAAATGAAACTAACATGAGAACCATCCATATGTGAAAAAAGGGTAGCACACAAAAGTTATTCTCAAAACTGTAATTTAAGCAAATCTTATTCATATCTTATTTCATGGTTTATTGTGAAAAAGAAGAGAAGAGTGATTCTCCAATCAAATATAAAAGCAGTGAATTAACAGGAATCAATGTATAAAAAATGCCACAAGTTCAACAACTTCGAAAACAGATTAACAAAAAAAGGGCACAATAAAAAGTAGCCCCTTAGTAAACATCAGATTAACAAAAAGAAATGACATATAACTTCATAGCAAACAAACAATAAAAGCAGGCACTGATTGTTGGTTCCACCTATACCTACCGTTCACGTTCGTTTCGTTTCCCCACACCCCACGTGCCGGAACCCTGAAAGTCGCTTTTGCCACTCACTACACTAGGCTAGGATAGGGTTTTATGGATGCATCTATGAATTAATCGACAAGGATAGGCGTGGAATCAATAAAAGTATAAAACATGTGACGCAACAGTTGAATGCGTTCAGTCAAGCAGTTAAAAATAGATTTCCAACTTTGCTTATCAATTACAAAATACTTTTTCTGCATAAGCACATATCAAATGTCTATCAGTCCTATGGTAGAAAAACGATTGTGCATCACAACGCTGCCAGATTAATGAGAGGGGGGTGATTTAAGGGACAATTTCTTGGATGGTGCAAATGTACGCAAATTATTTTCTAGCCTGATTAAGAAATCAACAAACTCAGTCAACAAGCCAACAAATTATTTTCTGCATAGGCACAAATCAAATATGAAGAACCTTCACTTTGGTTGCACAAATCATAGTGGAATCAAAAATTTGATTTGTCAAAATATGATCCAGTACAGATACAGTACTAGTAAAAAGTTACACAAACATATGTGAAAAAAAAATTCCATGTCATCTTCAGATGCTACTACAAAATTCAGAAAACACACAGAGACGACCATGCTACACAAAGCACCTATCATCATCAACAAAACAAAACATAAAATCTCAAGGACAAGTACCAGAACACATAACCCCCTAACAACATCATGGTGAAAATCATACCCCTGACTCCAAATCTCTGAACACAACCCACTAACATCATCATGCTGAAAATCATACCCCTGACTCCAAATCTCTTAACATAACCCCCTAACATCATCATGCTGAATCAAACCCCCTAATCCAGATATCTGAACAAAACCCCCTTGTATAATCTCCATAACATCCAAAACACCACCACTACGACCAAAGCCCCCTACAAAACCCTAGCAACACTTCACCAAAACGCTAAATGAAAAAAAACCGGCTAGATCGCGCGGTATAACACAGGGAGCAAAGAACACAACGGGGGGCGGGAGGTGGGGGGGATTGGGCGCGTTACCAAGTTGACGCCGAGCTTCACCGGGACCTGGATGACGCCGAGCTTGAGGAAACCCTAGCAGAGGCAAAGAAAACCTGCAAAAAAACATCCAACGCGCTTAGCTCAGCAAGATCTGATGCGATGGCGCGGATGAATAGCGAGTAGAGAGGCCCACCGGCTGCTTATGAGAGCCGCAGTCTCTTGAGGAGTAGGATCCCGGCGGAGGAAGCCGAAGAAGCAGCGGCCGGTGGAGGAAGCAGAATAAGCAGCGGCCGGCGGAGGGAGCCGAAGAAACAGCGACCGGCGGAGGAAGCAGAAGAAGCAGCGGCCGGCGGAGGGAGCAGAAGAAGCAGCAGCCGGCGGAGGAAGCAGAAGAACCAGCCGCCGCAACGAAGGAAAAGGGGATCCAGGCGAGGCGAGGAAGGAAGGGAAAGTTGTGGCTACTCTGAATATGAACGAGTCGGGGCAAGGGAGGAAAAGGGCACGAAAGAGGAAATAAAAAGGCCGGCCCACTCGAGACGAGGGGGTGTGCGGCAGCTCGACAGTTTGCCGCAATAAGCGGCGAATAGGATTTTCCCGCGGAAAGTCCTTGCAAGTTGCAATCCTGCTGTATGGTCTTCTCAGCTAGCCGGCCTTAACCGGCCCTGGGCCGGGGCAGGAAGGGCGACGGTCGAGGGCCCAGCCGGACGTGGCGGCCCGACGACGCATACCCCTCACTTCCCGCGACGTACACATTAGGCCGGCCCAACTAGCTCTTTCTCGGTCATAGGAAGGTTCCAGACCGATCTATTCTCTTATCAATTTTTTATTGTTTCCATTCTTTCCTATCTCCTTTCATTTCTTTTTCATTTCACTTTTATTGTTTATTAATATCTGTTTTCTATCATTTTTACATTAAATTTTCTATTCTTTCTTTTGTTCATTTCCTTTTTATTTTGTAAACATATTTTCAAAATGTATTTTTAATCATGAATATTTTTCAATACATGTATACTTTCATGAATTCAAAATAAAATTTCAAAATCACAAAAACAATTTAAATGGCGGATTTTTTATCAAATTCGCAATTTTTTAAACTCATGAACGTTGTTTTGAAATAACCTACATTTTCTCGAAATTGGGGAATAACTTTTTGAAATTCAGGATCATTTTTTATTTAGCCAAATATTTTTTAATAAATGCCTGAATAGCTTTCAAATTCTTTTAAATAACTTTCTATCAGCAAACACTGTTTCAATCGATGAAAGGTTTTAATGCACCAGCATTATTTGAATTTTTGAACATTTTTGAAAAATCTCTAACATTTGTTCAAATTCCTAAACGTTTCTCAAAATCATGATTTTTTTATTTCCTAACATTTGTTTCAAATTATGAACTTTTTTAATATGCAAACATTTTTTAAAATGCACGAGTATTTTTTTGTTTCCAGATCATTTTTAAATCACACTTTTTTTATAAATATAATATACTATAAATAATGCAAAATATAAACATAAAAATGGCGATGAAAATGAAATTGAAAAATAGCAGGTGTTATGCCCCGCACATGGATTGGCACGAAAGGCCGCGTCAGTGAAGGGAGTTTGCTCGTGCAGGTATGACACTTGCCAGCAATATTGTTCAATTGCAAGTTTAAGTTTTTTGAATACAATAAAAAAATAAAAAAATAATATATAGTCAACATTTTTCTATACATATCTAACATTTTTGAAATGC
The DNA here is from genome assembly GCF_003073215.2 of Triticum urartu. Classification (NCBI taxonomy): domain Eukaryota; kingdom Viridiplantae; phylum Streptophyta; class Magnoliopsida; order Poales; family Poaceae; genus Triticum; species Triticum urartu. The sequence goes on along the minus strand of NC_053022.1, from coordinate 506,004,352 downwards.
TTGATTCAAAATTTCCAAATACTTGGTAAACATTATTTGAATACATGGCCAACATTTTTTATACGCATTTAATATCTTTCAAATTCTTGATGCAAAATTTCCAAATACCCGTTCAACATTTTTCGAACGCTTGATAATAATTTTTTAAATACATGATTAACATATTTCACGCACATTGTATATTTTGCGTATACATTTTTCGTATACACAAGAAACATTTTCTTTACATGTATTTGACATTTTTCAAATGCTTGGTTAAGATTATTTTTCAAATACTTTATGGAAACGTTTTTGTAATATAGGCCCTCCATCCCAAAATAAGTGTCTCAAGATTATTACAATTCTGTATTAAAGTTAGTACAAAGTTGAGACACTTATTTTTTGGAATAGAGGGAGTACTTATTAAGAATATTTGAAAGTATAAATGAAAGTAAACAAAAAATAAACAAAGATAGAAAACAACTAAAAAGAGGCCCTGGCCTCCCGTGCGCCTAGCGGGCCCATTTATGGACGCGCCTTGTGGAAGAGCGCACTAACTCTCGCTACAACCGAGACACGGAATTGTCCGTCCGGATTCCTTCGACAATGATCACTATTTAGCTGGACCTATGAGCCGGGCATCTCCAGCCGTTCGGCCCCCCAGGGCGCCTAAATAGAGCGCCCTGGGGGCGTGCCGGCGCTAGTTCGGCCCCTGGGGGCGACCTAACTCCCAGTCACGCCCCCAAACACCGGCCCCAGGATGCGGGAAATTTAAACTTGGTCGTTCCCGCTCTCAAAAGACGCCACAAATCCGGCGATCGGACGTAGTCTGGCGTTACAAAAAACAGAGCGCCACACGCCGCAAGTTCGCGTGCGCAATGATTCACTCGGCGGGGTCGGCTCCAGGCGTTGGCGGAGTCGGCGTGCGCGGGCTCGGCGGTGTCGGAGCTGCTTCGGTGCTGGGCTGTGTCGGCGCGGCTTCGGCAGTGCTGGGCGGCGATGTAGAGGCGTCGTTCGGGCTTGGCGTCCGTGTGGTCGTGGGCGCGGGAGCTTGCGTCGTCGGCGTTGCCGTCTGCATCTGGTTCAGGATGAGGCCGCGCTCCACCATGTACCACGCCCTGAGCTGCTCGTCGTTGCTCTGGAGCATGTCCGCCCCGCCCATCAAAAAAGCCATGTCTGTGTTCCTCTTCTTCGCGGCGACGTTCGTCCGGAGCAGGTCGAGCTTGATGGCGCTGTTCTTCATCATCGGTGTGGACGCGTAGGCGGCGGGCGGCGAGTAGTTGTATGAAGGGTACTGCACGCCGACGAAGGCGGGCGAGGGTGTGCGCGTCGCGGGGTGGCCATGGGGGAAGGTCACGTTTGGGTTGAACCCCCCGTGCGCGTCGCCGTCGCCGTAGCCGGGCGACGACGATCCCCATGGAGATCCGACGCCTTGCTGTCCCCAGGACGCGTACTGGGCGTGGCTGACGACGGGTGGATTCATCATCCCCGTGTGGTCGACCGATGAGGAAGACGTCGCCGCACGCGCCGCGTTGTCGCGGGCCTTCTTGGCAATGGCCCTGTTCCGCCGGTCGGTGGTGACTGCGTCGCGTCGCTGAACTTCCACCCTCCACTCGGCGCTCGACATGCCCAGTGGCTTCGATGGCGGCTCCCTCGGCTTCCTCTGCTTCGGCTGGGCCACGGTGCCAGTCGTGGTTGCCGCCGCGCGCGGCATGGCGTACTTCTTCGGCGGCATGGCGGCGACTGGAAGGCGAGCTGGAGGGGGTTTGGGGGGAGAAAGGGAGGGAATGACGGGAGGAAGGCGAGCGAGCGGAAGAGATGCGAGGGAAAAGCGTCAAGAAGCGGCGGGAAAAGGCCCTCGGGTCGCCGCCAGGGCGGGCCCACGCGCCTTTTTCGCTTGTGCCGCCTCCCCAAGCGCCCCCCAGGGCGCCGGGTTCGACCTGGGTCCACCGGCACCAGTTTTGGCCCGAGACGGCAAAAAACGGGCTTCTGGGGCGCGACTGGGCCGTTTTTTTGGCGCCGGCGCGGCAAAATCGCCTGGGGAGGGCCTGTTGGGGGCGCGGCTGGAGATGCCCTTAGTAGGGACGTGCGGCTCAAATCCCCGTCTGCACACAACTAACATATTAATACAGTATATTCTTTCTTCTAGTGATACAAAACAATATATTCATATGCTAAATATATTGGGAAATAGTGCCTGCATATTATATATGTCAATAACATATTTTCGAAACGCGCGAACATTTCTGAATATGATGATTTTTAATGCTACCAATATGATTTAAAAGAGGCACGTATATTTTCTTTCACTATTTTAAAAACATTAAAGTATGCTGAGCATTTTTGAAATATGTAAATTAAATACTTTCCATCTTAGAAATATAAATAAAAGTATAATAAAAAATAGGACGGCCGCTCGCAAACCCAAGCTCCTCCACATTTGATGGGCAATTTCTTAAGTGCCAAGGGCGAGCGGTCGTGGTAATCCGTATTTCACGCTTTGCAAATACTATATCTCGTTTATAGTGAGTGTTTCTACGGTCTCGCCTCTAGCATATACACCCCTCCTACAGTAGTGGGCCACCCCGTTTTTCGTCTGTTTTTTGCTCGCTATTTTGAATCAAGAAGATCAGTCATGGTAGTTGCCTAGTTGGTGTAATAGTTTCTTCAGCCTTTTTTCTTTGTGTTTCCTATTTAGTTTTATTTTAGTTCGTCTTTCTATTTCTCTATTTTTTTGAACGGTTTTCTTTAGTAATATGTTTTATTTCACCGGTTTTCTTCTTCTTTCATTAATTTCACTGTTCTTTCTTTTCTTTCTCCTTTTCTTCGTCTTTCTTTGGTTCTTTCTCTGTTTTCATGTAGTTATTTTTTTTCTTTTTTACATTCTTCTTTCATTTTCATTTTTTCCTTCCTTGGTTCATCTATTTTTTTGTTGTTTCTTTATTGGTTCAAATAATGGTCAACTTTATTTACACGTTTTAACATTTTTCAAATGCTCGATTTAGATTTTTTATACACAAGCTTAACATTTTTTTTATTATGGTCGAGAGTTTCATGTACACATTTTTAACATTTTTAAATGCTTCATATATATTTTTCTATCCCAAGATTAATATTTTTAATGCATGGTAACAGTTACATTTAACATTTTCAAATTCTTGATAAATATTTCTTTAGAATGCAAAATAATTTGTTTTTTCATGAGTGATCAACATGTTTTCTATATACATTTAATAATTTGCAAATGCCTGATAAACATTATTCAATTACAAGTTTAATACATAGTCACCGTGTTTTTATATGCAATTAAAAATTTTAAATGCTTGATTAATATTTTTTATAGATGTTGAACATTCGTTTTAAATCATGGCAAACATGTTTTTACACAAATTTAACATTTTTCAAAATCTTGATTCAATTTTTTTGAATAATTTTTCAATATTTTTGCAAATGCTTGATAACAATTTTTAGATGATTAATGTTTTCACACATATTGTATATTTTGTGTACATGAGAAACAGTTTGTTTATACACATTCAATATTTTTCAAATGCTTAGTTAACATTTTTAAAGTCTTATTATGAAAAGCTTTTTGTAATACACTTATTTATAATATACATTAGTATAAATGAAAGTAATAAAAAAATAGAGAAATAAAAAAATAAAAAAACATGAAAAAGGGCCCTGGTGACCCGTGCGGCTGGCAGGCCCATATAAATAAACAATCAATAGCATTTGCTGGATTTATCGAGCCTTGAGTAGGGTCGGGCGGCGCAAAGCCCTGGCAGCAGACAACTAACATACTATAGTATTTTATTCATGTGCTAAACTGTTGGAAAATATGGGAAATAGTTCTTACATATTACTTAGAAATGCGAACATTTTTTAAATGTCACAAACATTTTTCGAATGCTGCCATTATTATTTAAAAGAGGCACGAACATTTTGTTACACCACATTAAAAATTTAAATGTATTATGAGCATTTTGAAATATGTAAATAAAATATTTTCCATTTTAGAAATATAAATACAAGTACAATAAAACAAGAAAAATAGGCATCCGCTGGAGAGCAAAAGCCCCCCTGCCCCCCACCTCCCACGTTCGCCAGGCCATTTATTAAGTGCCAAGGTGCGAGCGGTTGTGGTAATCCCTATTCGATGCATCGCAAATGCTCTATCTCACATATAGCGACTGTTTCAATAGGTCTCATCTAAAGCATATTCAACACCGCTACAGTACTAGGCCAGACTGTTTTCCGTCGGTTTTTCCTGTTTGCTGTTTCGGACCGAGGAGATCGCTCGTGCTGGTTGATGTACTCGTTTCATCTTCTTTCTTGTTTTCTTTTGGTTTTTCTATTTTTCAATAGTTTTCTTTAGCCTTATGTTTTTTTTTGGTTTTCACCGGTTTCCTTTGTTTCTTTCTCAGTTTTTGAATACATGGTCAACTTCCTGTACACGTTTTTTATATTTTTCACATGGTTGATTGACAATTTTAAAATATAATATTAATATTTTTTTTCTAGCTATGCGGCGCTGCTACGTTGTGGCGACCTTTTTTAATACACAGTCAACATTTTTATACGCATTTTTAACATTTTCAAATGGCTGATTAAAAAATTTCAAATACTAGATTAACATTTTTTTAATGCATGGTCAACATTTTTTATGTACAAATTTAACATTTTTTAAATTGTTGATGAGCATTTTTTATTGCAAAATTTACTATTTTTGATACATGGTCAACATTTTTTCTATATACATTAACATTTTTAAAATGATTGATTAACATTGTTCAAATATTTCTTTAACATGGTATGCAAGATAAACTTATTTAGATACGTAGTCACATTTTTTCAATACACATCTAACGTTTTTAAATACATGTTAAACATTTTCTTAATACATGACCAAATTGTTTATACATATTTAACATTTTTTGAATGCTTGATTTTTTTAATATTCATTCAATATTTTTTATAAATGCTTGATTAATATTTTCTACACACATGATCAACGTTTTCACACACATTGTATATTTCGTGTATACATTTTCTGTTTTTATGAGAAACAATTTCTCTATATATATTTAACATTTTTCAAATGCTTGGTTAACATTTTTTAATTTTTTATGGAATTTGTTCTTTCTAATATATTTATTTAGAATATTTGAAAGTATAAATTGGCGGCCCATTTAGGAAGGCACCTTACGCGAGAGCACGCTAGGTCTCGCTTTAAGCGAGATATAGCGTTGCCCGTCGGGACTTCCTTCGACAATCATTAGCACTCAGCTGGATCTATCGAGCCTTGAGTAGGGTTAGGTGGCCCAAAGCCCCATTTATAGACAACTAACATATTAAAACATTGTATTCTTTGATTTGAGGGTACAAAACATTATATTCATGTGCTAAAAAGTTGGAAAATATGGGAAATGGTGCCTGCTTATTACATATGTCAATAACATATTTTTGAAACATGCGAACATTTTTTGAATGCCGAACATTTATTCAAATGGTACCAATATTATATAAAAGAGGCACGAACATTTTCTTACGCCGTGCTAAAACAATTAAATGTATGATGATCATGTTGAAATATGTAAATACAATATTTTCCATTTCAGAAATATAGTAAAACAAAAAATAATAGTGCCTAAAAATTAAACGTATGCTGACCATTTGCTTATTTTACTCACCTTGTATCTGCCGTTTGGGGTTGCATCCGCATTTCCCTTTCCCTTTTCTTGTTCTATTATGCTTGTATGTTGCTGCTGTTTGTATCCTGGCCGGTTAATGCCTTTATTAATTTAAAGCCAGGTTAGGTCCAAGCCCTACTTGGGCTTAGCCGAGCCTTTTCTCTGAAGTGGAGAAGCACCTGGGTAGCCCGTGATGAAAAGGAATGGGATGTGGCCCTGGCTTTCAACGTGCATGAATGAATGTATTCGTTGCCAACGTGCATGAAAGGGACGTGGCCTTAGATCAGCCTATCGGATAACGACGACGCTCTTGTGTTGTTTCCCTTGGGGCTATCACTCTTGGAGGTGTGCATTGGCTCAATGGACCAATGAACGGTTTCAGCAATGGAACGATATTTCATGTGACGCATCGATGACGTGGAGTCTCGGCGATGTGGAGCTGCAAGGTCTCGACTAAACCTGGCCATGGGCAGCCCGGCCCAAACGGCCCAACCCGGCCCAAAAATCCCGGGCCGGGCTGAGCCTGAGTGTGCCGTCGGGCCGGGCTCACGCCTAGAAACTGAGCCCGGCAGGCAGGCAAGGCCAGGCTCGGGCCTGCACAAAACACGTTTTTAGCTGTAGTCGGGCCGGGCCGTGTCGGGCTTTCTCGGGTTCAAGCCCGATTTTGTAGGCCCGATGGTACTGTACTGTGCGCGGTGGCCTTTGATCGTCCTTTGAGGACCGAGTCACGGTTGCTACCCCTATTTTTGCATTGCGAATGTTGGCGGAACAAACACGCCATCCCATTCCGATGGTTTCTGCTTCGTGCACCCGTCAACACTAACGGCCGTCTGCCGTGGAGCACAGCACCGCACCGTCACGACCCCAGCCGGCCGTCAAGGACGCGGCGTCGTCGGCGCTCCCGGAGCAGCAGCGCGTGGCCGAGGCCCCTCCCGGCCAAGACGACTAGCATATGGACCGGACACAGAGCCTTGGGGCGTGATGGGCTTCCATCCCCGGCCGCTGCCTCGCGCGCGCTGCACAAGGTTCGCCTCATGCTGCACCGAGACTTACTGCGATCGGTGCATTTGCGGCTGCCATCAGCCGCGGCTTCATCAACTTCCATCGTGGGGATTCATCAGCATTACATGGTACGTACGCCCACACAGCCAATGATCTTCTTCAGAGCGGAGCGCGCCGACAATGCTCTCTCATATTTCTACGTGTCTTGGCGTCACCTCTTTTCTGCGGGTGCTGCAAGATTTGTTGTCGAGCAGGATCGGTACGAGCTAAACGGAGATGGAAGAATTTCCACGTTTAAGACCACAGCAACTGTTGCCCCGTTAGCTTTTATATATCCCCAGGTTGAGTTTGGTGTCCCATTAGAGATCCTCACAGTTTATGTACTTAAATTGCTTTCTGATCACATTTGGATTTGGTTCGCGGTCCTTGTAATTGTTGCCATGGACACATTGTATTTGCTACTTTAATTTCCCTCGCATTGTTGTCATGGTACTTGATCCACCAACATTATACTAAATGGCACCGGCGGTCCGAGAACTTGCGCTGCGCGTGCACTTAAGTCACGGTACTTGCAAACCGGAAAAACCCGTCATAGAACTTGCATTACGGGTGCAGATAGGTCGCACAGGTCATCTGAACCGGCCAGCTGCCCGGTTTTCTCCTTCTAATGGTCAAGCGCGATAAATTTGTTCATGACTTTAAAAATATATGTGATTCGTGACTTTCAAAAAATGTTCGTGAACGATAAATTTGAAAACTATTTGTTCACGACTTTAAATAAATGTTCGCGAACATTTCAAAAAATATATTCATGATCAGCGACTTTAAAAAAATGTTCGCGAACGATAAATTAAAAATATTTGTGATTAGTGACTTTAAAAAAATGTCCAGGAACGAAAAATTTGAAAATGTTTTTGAATGATAAATTTAAAAATGTTCATGAATGATTAATTTGAAAAGTATTTATTCACGACATTAAAAAAAGGTCGAGACGATAAATTTGAAAAATATTTTTGATTCGTGAACATTTTTTTAAAGTTGTGAACATTAAAAAATTTGTGATTCACGACTTTAAAAAAAAGTTCGCGAACGATAAATAAAAAAATATTTATGATTCGTAACTTTAAAAAAATGTCCACGATTTTTTTTGAAAATGCTTGCAATCGATAAATTTGAAAATGTGGTGAATGATTAATTTGAAAACTATTTGTCCATGACTTAAAAAAATTGAGAACGATAAATTTGAAAAATATTTGTGATTCACAAACATTTTTTTAAGTTGTGAACATTTAAAAAAATATTTGTGATTCGCGACGTTAGAAAAAGTTCGCGAACGTTAAATTAAAAAATATTTTTTTTGTGATTTGTGACTTTTAATAAATTTCCACGAATGAAAATTTTGAAAATATTTGCGAACAATAAATTTGAAAATGTTCATGAACGACTATTTTGAAAAATATTTGTTCACGAGTTTAAAAAATGTTCGTGAATGATAAATTTGAAAAATATTTGTGATTTGCGAACATTTGTTTTAAGTGGTGAACATTTAAAAAATGTTTGTGATTCGCGACTTTAAAAAAATGTTCTCGGATGATAAAATTAAAAAATATTTATTAGAAATATTTGTGATTCGTGACTTTAAAAAAATGTCCAAGAACGAAAAGTTTGAAATGTGACCTATCTGCACCCGCAACGCAAGTTCTATGACGGATTTTTCTCGAAAATAGGACAACTGGCCGGTTCAGATGGCATATGTGACTTATCTGCACCCGCAATGCAAGTTCTATGACGGGTTTTTCCAGTTTACAAGTACCGTGACTTAAGTGCACCCGCAACGTAAGTTCTCGGACTGCCGGTGCCATTTACTCGTTAGATTCACTTTGTATCATGAATATTTGGTTCACTCTGTGACATGGAGCAGACCTTGTGTGTTAGTAGACTCTAATTATCTCCAGCAGTTGATTGCTTGATTTTTCTTTCTGAAAGCAAAGGCACCAAACCATTCTGTTTTCTATTTGTATTGGAAGCACTGCATGCTACGGATTGTCACAACAAGTAAAACATGACAGTTGCTCTCTGACTGGAGCAGCTTTAGCTAGTGAATCTGTACATGAATTTTGCTTCACGGCACATCAATGATTCGAGTCATTAAGCTTCTTGGTTATGAGCTATCTGATCATCGTAATTCGAGTTATATTTAGTTACAAGGTACTAGTATTCTCTATATGCTTTTTGTCCCAGCCTCCCAGGATAGGAATGAATGCACTGGGAGTAGTAATGTTAGCATTGGCAATACACACAATTGACTGAACCTTTTTTGTGCTTGATGAATCTGATCATTCTGACTGAGTTGTCCTAAAAAACCGAGATAGACAGATGCAGCAGAGCTCGTCGGGGCGAGGGAACAAAAGCCTTGCAAATTTAGGTTCCTAGCTAGAAAACCTTGTAAATTTTGCAACTGACGAACAAACAATGCTTGAAAATAGTCGATCCATCTGTATGATCTAAAGACCCACACAAATACACCTCCAGTTGTTCTCTCCTAATCAATTTCTCATCAAGGAATTGCCATAAATTCTTACTCTCCGTAGGGTAGTACATTTGACACTCCCCAGGATATGTATATATTTCTAAAATTCTACTCTCGTCGTAATCAGCCACGCCACCATAGTATCAGAAATGCAATTAGAAGAATGGAATTGGCTACACATCCCAGAGCTCGACTCAAGTATACATATGTCCTGGCATTGGCAACCAGGTCTAACAAGGAGAACAATAATACAATTACATAGCAAAAGTAAATCTCTGAACACAAAGAGTAAGTAACCTTACAAAAACATCAGTACATAAGCTTTCCCAGCAGATAATTATACAAAAAAAATTGTTGATGATAAATAACTCAACAAGAAATACGAAAAAACCTATAATAGGAGTACAATTGCTGTTTCCACCACCTATATTGAGTAACTGACACATGTCAGAAAACACACGGTGCTACCAAAACGAAACTGCTGGACTTTTTAACTTTTGGTAACACATCAGCTTAACCACCTAGTTTTGCGAAGACGGGGAAAGCTTGCCAAGCTCTCCTCGTATAACATTGGGACGAGAGGCATAACTTTACTTTTTTTTGGAACGTAGACGCTAGTCGCATCCAGCTTTAAATTAATAAAGCCACAGAGGCAACATCCAAGGGTTGCACAGCACACACATCACACATCAGTCTCAAAAGGCCACATCAGCCATGCACAACACATCACAAAGTTCTTAAGGTAGGACCCGACCCACTCTAACTCAAAAGCTAGACCCCAAAAGGAAACAGAAGGCGCTTCAATTCGCTTGCCGCAGTCTTGGGATACTTGTAGCGATCTGTTCCATTGTGCTCCTCATAAGGTCGACATCACATTGTTTCCCCAGCGGCGCCCAGCTCTGTAAAAATAAATGGCATTTGAAAATAACGTCAGTCGGATTAGCCGGAAACTTATGTTCCATAGTCATCTTGTTACGCACTGTCCAAAGGGACCAAAGCAATGCACCCACGCAAGTCCACACAATCCTGGCTTTGGCACCCCTCTGCGCGTGCAATATAGTTAACAGCTCAGTCCCCGATCTAGGATTCCAATTCTGTTGGAATACCTGGCGCACCGCGCTCCAGGCAAAACAAGCCAGTGCGCATTGGAACATGGCATGGTTCGCATCCTCCAGCGACTCACATACCACACACGTCCCGTCCGAGGGCCCGTTGCGTTTAGCTACGTTATCAACCGTCGGTAACCTATTGCGGAACAATTGCCAAAGGAAAATCTTAATCTTTAGCGGCACCCTAGCCTTCCAAAGGTTCCTAGCAATATCTACAGCGGGACCCTCCGTCAACCTATTGTACAGGGACTTCACCGAGAATTTACGAGACGCCGCCAGGTCCCAAGAGACCACATCCTCATCCGTATTCAAAGTAGTGTGTCCCACTTGCGCCTGAAGCAAGTCCCAACTTGCTATTTCCGCCGCGTTCAGCTGTCTCAGAAAGTGAATTGCAGGTGGCGTCGAGCGTAAAGCGTCTCCCACCAAAATTAGCGGGTCCGCCGCCACCTGGTATAACAGCGGGAACTCCTGCCAAAGCGGCCTGTCACCCAACCAACGATCCAACCAGAACCTGGTAGACCTGCCGCTATTCACCTCGAATCTCGCCCCTAGCGAGAAGGCCGGCCTAACCGCCTGGAGCCCATTCCAAAACGGCGAGCCCGATGCCTTGGCAGTGAACACATTCCCGTCCGGGAAGTATTTTGCCCGAAGGAGGTCCGCCCATAGACCACCTTCATTAGAAGCTAATTTCCACCACCATTTGGTAAGCAAGGCCACATTCATTGGAATTAGTGATCCCTAACCCACCATACTTCTTAGGACGGCACACCGCTGCCCATTTCAACATATGGTATTTCTTTTTAAGCCCTGCTCCCTCCCAAAAGAATTTGGATCACGGGGTATCAAACTTCCCATGCACCCCATCTGCCAACAAGAACATGCCCATCGTAAACAGAGGGAGGGAGGACAAACTAGAGCTGGTGAGAATCAATCTAGCCGCAGAAGACATAAAACGTCCCCGCCACGGACTAACCCTATTGGCGACTTTACCATACAACGGTTCCCATTCGGAGATGGCAAGCTTTTTATGCGAGATTGGGAGCCCCAGGTACTTAATTGGAAAACTCCCTAGTTTACAATTAAGGAGATTAGCTATCTTGGCCCGATCGTGTTGGTCCATTCCCATTATAAAAACCTCACTTTTGAGGAAATTAATCTTGAGCCCCGACAGCATTTCAAAGGCGAGGAGGAGCAACTTGATAGTTGCAATGCTGTGTTCATCGGGTTGAAACAACAACATCGTATCATCCGCGTATTGCAGATGCGTCATCCCCCCCTGGAATGAGGTGTGGCACTAAGCCTTTCACATGACCCGCCCCTCGAGCCCTTGCCACCATCACAGCAAGCGCGTCGGCCACGAAATTAAATATCAAAGGGGAGCTAGGGTCTCCGTGCCGGAGTCCCCTTTTGTTTCGAAAGAATTTGCCCATCTCCCCATTGATTGACACTGCTGTTTGCCCACAACTAAGCAGGTGCATAATCCTATGAACAAAGCCTGCATCAAAACCCTTTTTGAGCAGCACCTCCCGCACGAACTCCCAGTTCACGCGGTCGTAGGCTTTCTCAAAATCTAGCTTGAGCAGAACCCCTTGCTCTTTTGTTCGTTTTAGCTCATGCACGATCTCCGCGAGTGCAATTGGTCCCTCCAATATGTTGTGCCCTTTGATGAACCCGGTCTGATACCTACTAATCACCCGTTGAGCAATAGGTGTCAGTCGGACGGCGTAGGCTTTGGCACACAGCTTAAAAGGAACATTAATTAGCGTGATAGGCATGAATAACTTGATGCAATCCGCGCCCTTAACTTTGGGGATGAGACTAATCACCCCAAAGTTTAAACGGGCCAGATCCACTTGGCCCAGCGCAAAGCCATTGACGATTGCGTGAAACACATGTTTCAGGCTCGACCAATTTTTTTTGAAAAACTCAACCGGCCACCCATCAGGACCCGGGGCCGTGCCCGCTTTCATGGAGGCAAGCGCACGGTCAATCTCCCCCGCGAGAAAAGACAGGACTAGTCCTGCATTTTATTCCTGAGAGACCCGCTCGGGAGGCTCCCACAAATCCTCCCGAAGACAGAGCCGCTTCTCCTCGGCCGTCCCTAACAGCCCTATGAAGAAGTCATAAATGTGCTTACTGATCTCCGCCTGGGTGACCAAGACCCTATCCCCATGATTAAGGCGAAGGATAGCACATTTACGCTTTCTTCCGTTGGCGTACGCATGAAAGTAACCTGTATTTGCGTCGCCTTTGGTCACCTACTTGATGCCGCCCCTACGGTGCCAATACTCCTCTTCGGCTCTCAGGATGGAGAGCACTTGGTCTTCCAGCACGTATCTCTGCGCCCACTCCTGCTCAGAGAAGGATCGCACGTCCGCCTCCGCGTCAAGCGTCGTGATTTGATCCATCAGCTTGGCGCGTTCCTTTTTGGATTCGCTACCAAAATTGGCTCCCCAGCCCCTGAGGAACGCATGAAGCCTAGCCGCGCCTATCGACCAAAACTCGGCCGGGCCCCTTTGGGGGCCCATATGAGACACAATAGAATCCCACCTCTCGCGCACCATGCTCTCGAAGCCCTCTGCTTCAAACCATGCCATTTCGAAAAAGAATCTACTACTACGATGAATCTGCTCCTCCCCTGAGGAAAAGATCAGCGGGATGTGGTCAGATCCGATCCTAGTCTCTATCACTAACGAGCACATCGGGAAAAGCGCTTCCCACTCCGGGGTAAAAAATACACGATCAAGAACTGACCTAACCGGATGGAGCTGTTTGTTGGTCCACGTATATCTCGCCCCGGTCCGGGCAGCCTCACGTAACGAGGCCGCCGCAATTGCGTTGTTGAAAAGGGACACCCTAGCCCAGTCGACAATGCCGTTGTTCTTGTCCGAACCCGATCGGATCAAGTTAAAATCCCCTCCCACAATGATCGGGAGGTTAGCTGCCCGTTTGGCCCCCACCATCGCCGAGACCTCATCTAGAAAACCTGCAGACTTCGAATGATCCGCAGGCCCATAGACACCAATAACTACCCAAACCAGGTTGGAAGCACGGTGCCTAATCGTGGCCATAATGCAAAATACACCAAATTCCCACAACATGACATCACATACATCACTTTTACAACCCATGAGAAGGCCACCCGAATGGCCCGAAGCAGGAACCCAACGCCAATCAAATCGCTGTAACGGGTCGATCGCAAGTAAATCACGGGAAGAAAAGTCAGCCTTGATGGTTTCCTGTAACGCAACCACGTCAATGCGCTCCTTGGCCATGTATTCCCTGAGCTGCGTGCGGCGCCCTACATGCCCACAGCCCCGAATATTCCAAAACAAAAACCGCATTACAGCACCCGATTACGAAGGCGAACTCCTCGCGAGCTCACCGCCTTTTGCACTCTCTTCCTAGCCGGCGCACGGCTGGAAGAGGGGATGTCAGAACCTTCCCTCGGCTCTGCCTCCCCTTCGGGCACCACCACTGCCAACTGACCCCCTGGGCAGTTGTTCTGTGCATCCGAGGCATGGCACCGCGCCGCCGCCTCGGCCAAGGCAGCTTGTGCCTCCTCGCGCGCGCGCACTAACGAAATAATAGCAGTAGGGCTAGTCCCCAATTCAACCCCACTATCATGTAAAATCGAAGCAAGATGCTCATCCGAGAATGCGGTGAGTATTTTAAAAGATGGGAGGGGGTTACCTGACACGTCCAAGTTCTTGTCTACCGCACGCAGCTTCGCGCTCTCCATGGATGAGAGATCCCCCAGCTTGGCCTTCACCCTGGTACTCGGCTCCCGCGTCGCCACCGGCGTGGCCTTGGAGCGCTTGGCCTTGAAGCCCACATCCCCCGCCGCCAACTCTGTCCCCAGCTCGCCACGCAAGGAAGCCACCACGCTTGGGGTGGACTGGGCCACAGTCTTGGGCCCCGGCTTCCTGCCCGCCGTCTTCTTGGGCGGCCTGCCCGTTCCCCCTGAGCCCCGCTTGCCCGAGGCCGGGGTGACACCATCCTTGGTCAGCTCAGCAGCCCCACCCTGCACAGCCACCGGAGAGGAGGGGATTGAGGTCCTCCCCCCCACCAGCCCCGCACCAGTATCAGCCCCGGACGCTAACGCCAGGGAGGGACGAGGCGCCGGAAACTATAGCGGCAAGTTGGATCCATACTCATCAAAGGCTCCTGCCAGATCACGCGCCAGGTTCGGGCCACTCACGGCGGTATCCTAGGTCGCCACCACCATCGCCCGCCCATCCATCACGCCAAGTTTGTCCCAAGTCTCTGTGTCAATGGAAGTATCTTGCATGATGTCTTCTAGATCCTCTTCTTGCCCTCCCATCACCACGTCCTGCCGCGACTGCCCAGCACTCTGCCCCGCCTCCGGCTTGCCTTTGGCAGCACTAGGGGCCACCGGGGCCGGATCACTGGCCTTGGGCGGAGGGGGAGGTTGGGACGCTCCGGATCGCCCAACACCAGACCCCGCTCCACCCGCGCCCCTATGCTGGTTCGGCCGCTCCACCTCAACCTTAATCTGATATCCTTCATGGTTAAACCACACTTCCACCGTGCCGTTCAGCTTCTCTGGTGCCTTACAAGCCAGTTTCATCCTCACTGGCCCCAACTGAATGAGAGACAATTCATCCACCACAATTGGCCGCCCCAACATCTTAAAGCCTTCCTTGACCCTCTCCTCCCTGCAGTGTTTTTGGGGGATGCCATGGAGTTTAACCCACACTTCCGGCATGGTCATCGGTTGGATCACCTCATGGAGTCTGTCCCGCACCCTTGCGGTAATGTCATGGGAAGGGAGGAAAAGTTTTCCACTTGACTTGGCCATGTGCAGGAGATCTGCTAAGGGAAACACCACCAGGAAGTCATCATCGCCCACCTGCGTTGTTGGGTTTCGTAGTAATTTCAAAAAATTTCCTACGCTCACGCAAGATCATGGTGATGCATAGCAACGAGAGGGGGGATTATGATCTACGTACCCTTGTAGATCGACAACGGAAGCGTTTGGTTGATGTAGTCGTACGTCTCCACGGCCCGACCGATCAAGCACCGAAACTACGGCACCTCCGAGTTCTAGAACACGTTCATCTCGATGACGATCCCCGGACTCCGATCCAGCAAAGTGTCGGGGAAGAGTTCCCTCAGCACGATGGCGTGGTGATGATCTTGATGTACTACCATCGCAGGGCTTCGCCTAAGCACTGCTACAATATTATCGAGGACTATGGTGGAAGGGGGCACCGCACACGGCTAAGAATATGATCACGTGGATCAACTTGTGTCTCTAGGGGTGCCCTTGCCTCCGTATATAAAGGTTCAAGGGAGGGGGGGCCGGCCGGCCAAGGTGTGGCGCGCCAGGAGGAGTCCTACTCCCTCTGGGAGTAGGACTCCCCCCTTTCCTAGTTGGAATAGGATTCGTGGGGTGGGAAAAGAGAGAGAGAGAAGGAGGGGGGCGCCGGCCCCCTCTCTCCTTGTCCTATTCAGACTAGGGGTGAGGGGCGCGCGGCCCAGCCCTGGCTGCCTCTTCTCTTCTTCCACTAAGGCCCACTAAGGCCCATATACCTCCCGGGGGGTTTCGGTAACCTCCCGGTACTCCGGTAAAATCCCGATTTCACCCGGAACACTTCCGATATCCAAACATAGGCTTCCAATATATCAATCTTTATGTCTCGACCATTTCGAGACTCCTCGTCATGTCCGTGATCACATCCAGGACTCCGAACAACCTTCAGTACATCAAAATGCATAAACTCTTAATATAACTGTCATCGTAACCTTAAGCGTGCGGACCCTACGGGTTCGAGAACAATGTAGACATGACCGAGACACGTCTCCAGTCAATAACCAATAGCGGAACCTGGATGCTCATATTGGCTCCTACATATTCTACGAAGATCTTTTATCGGTCAGACCGCATAACAACATACGTTGTTCCCTTTGTCATCGGTATGTTACTTGCCCGAGATTCGATCGTCGGTATCCTATACCTAGTTCAATCTCGTTACCGGCAAGTCTCTTTACTCGTTCTGTAATACATCATCCCGCAACTAACTCATTAGTTGCAATGCTTGCAAGGCTTAAGTGATGTGCATTACCGAGAGGGCCCAGAGATACCTCTCCGACAATCGGAGTGACAAATCCTAATCTCGAAATACGCCAACCCAACATGTACCTTTGGAGACACCTGTAGAGCTCCTTTATAATCACCCAGTTACGTTGTGACGTTTGGTAGCACAGAAAGTGTTCCTCTGGCAAACGGGAGTTGCATAATCTCATAGTCATAGGAACATGTATAAGTCATGAAGAAAGCAATAGCAACATACTAAACGATCGGGTGCTAAGCTAATGGAATGGGTCATGTCAATCAGATCATTCAACTAATGATGTGATCCTGTTAATCAAATGACAACTCTTTGTCCATGGTTAGGAAACATAACCATCTTTGATTAACAAGCTAGTCTAGTAGAGGCATACTAGTGACACTCTGTTTGTCTATGTATTCACACATGTATTATGTTTCTGGTTAATACAATTCTAGCATGAATAATAAACTTTTATCATGATATAAGGAAATAAATAATAACTTTATTATTGCCTCTAGGGCATATTTCCTTCAGTCTCCCACTTGCACTAGAGTCAATAATCTGGATTACACAGTAATGATTCTAACACCCATGGAGCCTTGGTGCTGATCATGTTTTGCTCGTGGAAGAGGCTTAGTCAACGGGTCTGCAACATTCAGATCCATATGTATCTTGCAAATCTCTATGTCTCCCACCTGGACTAGATCCCGGATGGAATTGAAGCGTCTCTTGATGTGCTTGGTTCTCTTGTGAAATCTGGATTCCTTCACCAAGGCAATTGCACCAGTATTGTCACAAAAGATTTTCATTGGACCCGATGCACTAGGTATGACACCTAGATCGGATATGAACTCCTTCATCCAGACTCCTTCATTTGCTGCTTCCGAAGCAGCTATGTATTCCGCTTCACACGTAGATCCCGCCACGACACTTTGTTTAGAACTGCACCAACTGACAGCTCCACCGTTTAATGTAAACACGTATCCGGTTTGCGATTTAGAATCATCCGGATCAGTGTCAAAGCTTGCATCAACGTAACCGTTTACGATGAGCTCTTTGTCACCTCCATATACGAGAAACATATCCTTAGTCCTTTTCAGGTACTTCAGGATGTTCTTGACCGCTGTCCAGTGATCCACTCCTGGATTACTTTGGTACCTCCCTGCTAGACTTATAGCAAGGCACACATCAGGTCTGGTACACAGCATTGCATACATGATAGAGCCTATGGCTGAAGCATAGGGAACATCTTTCATCTTCTCTCTATCTTCTGCAGTGGTCGGGCATTGAGTCCGACTCAACTTCACACCTTGTAACATAGGCAAGAACCCTTTCTTTGCTTGATCCATTTTGAACTTCTTCAAAATCTTGTCAAGGTATGTGCTTTGTGAAAGTCCAATTAAACATCTCGATCTATCTCTATAGATCTTTATGCCTAATATGTAAGCAGCTTCACCGAGGTCTTTCATTGAAAAACTCTTATTCAAGTATCCCTTTATGCTATCCAGAAATTCTATATCATTTCCAATCAGTAATATGTCATCCACATATAATATCAGAAATGCTACAGAGCTCCCACTCACTTTCTTGTAAATACAGGCTTCTCCAAAAGTCTGTATAAAACCAAATGCTTTGATCACACTATCAAAGCGTTTATTCCAACTCCGAGAGGCTTGCACCAGTCCATAAATGGATCGCTGGAGCTTGCACACTTTGTTAGCTCCCTTTGGATCGACAAAACCTTCCGGTTGCATCATATACAACTCTTCTTCCAGAAATCCATTCAGGAATGCAGTTTTGACATCCATCTGCCAAATTTCATAATCATAAAATGCGGCAATTGCTAACATGATTCGGACAGACTTAAGCATCGCTACGGGTGAGAAGGTCTCATCGTAGTCAATCCCTTGAACTTGCCGAAACCCTTTTGCGACAAGTCGAGCTTTGTAGACAGTAATATTACCGTCGGCGTCAGTCTTCTTCTTGAAGATCCATTTATTCTCAATTGCTTGCCGATCATTGGGCAAGTCAACCAAAGTCCATACTTTGTTCTCATACATGGATCCCATCTCAGATTTCATGGCTTCAAGCCATTTTGCGGAATCTTGGCTCACCATCGCTTCTTCATAGTTCGTAGGTTCATCATGATCTAGTAGCATGACTTCCAGAACAGGATTACCGTACCACTCTGGTGCGGATCTCACTCTGGTTGATCTACGAGGTTCAGTAGTATCTTGTTCTGAAGTTTCATGATCATTATCATTAGCTTCCTCACTAATTGGTGTAGGTGTCACAGAAATAGTTTTCTGTGATGCACTACTTTCCAATAAGGGAGCAGGTACAGTTACCTCGTCAAGTTCTACTTTCCTCCCACTCACTTCTTTTGAGAGAAACTCCTCCTCTAGAAAGTTTCCGAACTTAGCAACAAAAGTCTTGCCTTCGGATCTGTGATAGAAGGTGTATCCAATAGTCTCCTTTGGATATCCTATGAAGACACATTTCTCCGATTTGGGTTCGAGCTTATCAGGTTGAAGCTTTTTCACATAAGCATCGTAGCCCCAAACTTTCAGAAACGACAACTTTGGTTTCTTGCCAAACTATAGTTCATAAGGCGTCGTCTCAACGGATTTTGATGGTGCCCTATTTAACATGAATGCGGCCGTCTCCAAAGCATAACCCCAAAACGATAGCGGTAAATCAGTAAGAGACATCATAGATCGCACCATATCTAGTAAAGTACGATTACGACGTTCGGACACACCATTACGCTGTGGTGTTCCGGGTGGCGTGAGTTGCGAAACTATTCCGCATTGTTTCAAATGTACACCAAACTCGTAACTCAAATATTCTCCTCCACGATCAGATCGTAGAAACTTTATTTTCTTGTTACGATGATTTTCAACTTCACTCTGAAATTCTTTGAACTTTTCAAACGTTTCAGACTTATGTTTCATTAAGTAGATATACCCATATCTGCTTAAATCATCTGTGAAGGTGAGAAAATAACGATATCCGCCACGAGCCTCAATATTCATCGGACCACATACATCTGTATGTATGATTTCCAACAAATCTGTTGCTCTCTCCATAGTACCGGAGAACGGCGTTTTAGTCATCTTGCCCATGAGGCACAATTCGCAAGTACCAATTGATTCATAATCAAGTGGTTCCAAAAGTCCATCAGTATGGAGTTTCTTCATGCGCTTTACACCGATATGACCTAAACGCTAGTGCCACAAATAAGTTGCACTATCATTATCAACTCTGCATCTTTTGGCTTCAACATTATGAATATGTGTGTTACTACTATCGATATTCAATAAGAATAGACCACTCTTCAAGGGTGCATGACCATAAAAGATATTACTCATATAAATAGAACAACCATTATTCTCTGATTTAAATGAATAACCGTCTCGCATCAAACAAGATCCAGATATAATGTTCATGCTTAACGCTGGCACCAAATAACAATTATTCAGGTCTAATATTAATCCCGAAGGTAGATGTAGAGGTAGTGTGCCGACCGCGATCACATCGACTTTGGAACCGTTTCCCACGCGCATCGTCACCTCGGCCTTAGCCAATCTTCGCTTAATCCGTAGTCCCTGTTTCGAGTTGCAAATATTAGCAACAGAACCAGTATCAAATGCCCAGGTGCTACTGCGAGCATTAGTAAGGTACACATCAATAACATGTATATCACATATACCTTTGTTCACCTTGCCATCCTTCTTATCCGCCAAATACTTGGGGCAGTTCCGCTTCCAGTGACCAGTCTGCTTGCAGTAGAAGCACTCAGTTTCAGGCTTAGGTCCAGACTTGGGTTTCTTCTCTTGAGCAGCAACTTGCTTGCTGTTCTTCTTGAAGTTCCCCTTCTTCTTCCCTTTGCCCTTTTTCTTGAAACTAGTGGTCTTGTTGACCATCAACACTTGATGCTCCTTTTTGATTTCTACCTCCGCAGCTTTCAGCATTGCGAAGAGCTCGGGAATAGTCTTATTCATCCCTTGCATATTATAGTTCATCACGAAGCTCTTGTAGCTTGGTGGCAGTGATTGGAGAATTCTGTCAATGACGCAATCATCTGGAAGATTAACTCCCATTTGAATCAAGTGATTATTATACCCAGACATTTTGAGTATATGCTCACTGACAGAACTATTCTCCTCCATCTTGCAGCTATAGAACTTATTGGAGACTTCATATCTCTCAATCCGGGCATTTGCTTGAAATATTAACTTCAACTCCTGGAACATCTCATATGCTCCATGACGTTCAAAACGTCGTTGAAGTCCCGGTTCTAAGCCGTAAAGCATGGCACACTGAACTATCGAGTAGTCATCAGCTTTGCTTTGCCAGACGTTCACAACATCTGGTGTTGCTCCAGCAGCAGGCCTGGCACCCAGCGGTGCTTCTAGGACGTAATTCTTCTGTGCAGCAATGAGGATAATCCTCAAGTTACGGACCCAGTCCGTGTAATTGCTACCATCATCTTTCAACTTTGATTTCTCAAGGAACGCATTAAAATTCAACGGAACAACAGCACGGGCCATTTATCTACAATCATACATAAACAAGCAAGATACTATCAGGTACTAAGTTCATGATAAATTTAGGTTCAATTAATCATATTACTTAAAGAACTCCCACTTAGATAGACATCCCTCTAATCCTCTAAGTGATTACGTGATCCAAATCAACTAAACCATGTCCGATCATCACGTGAGATGGAGTAGTTTCATTGGTGAACATCACTATGTTGATCATATCTACTATATGATTCACGCTCGACCTTTCGGTCTCCGTGTTCCGAGGCCATATCTGTATATGCTTGGCTCGTCAAGTATAACCTGAGTATTCCGCGTGTGCAACTGTTTTGCACCCGTTGTATTTGAACGTAGAGCCTATCACACCCGATCATCACGTGGTGTCTCAGCACGAAGAACTTTCGCAATGGTGCATACTCAGGGAGAACACTTCTTGATAATTTAGTGAGAGATCATCTTATAATGCTACCGTCAATCAAAGCAAGATAAGATGCATAAAAGATAAACATCACATGCAATCAATATAAGTGATATGATATGGCCATCATCATCTTGTGCTTGTGATCTCCATCTTCGAAGCACCGTCATGATCACCATCGTCACCGGCGCGACACCTTGATCTCCATCATAGCATCGTTGTCGTCTCGCCAATCTTATGCTTCCACGACTATCGCTACCGCTTAGTGATAAAGTAAAGCATTACAGCGCAATTGCATTGCATACAATAAAGCGACAACCATATGGCTCCTGCCAGTTGCCGATAACTTGGTTACAAAACATGATCATCTCATACAATAAAATTTAGCATCATGTCTTGACCATATCACATCACAACATGCCCTGCAAAAACAAGTTAGACGTCCTCTACTTTGTTGTTGCAAGTTTTACGTGGCTGCTACGGGCTTAAGCAAGAACCAATCTTACCTACGCATCAAAACCACTATGATAGTTTGTCAAGTTGGTGCTGTTTTAACCTTCGCAAGGACCGGACGTAGCCACACTCGGTTCAACTAAAGTTGGAGAAACTGACACCCGCTAGCCACCTTTGTGCAAAGCACGTCGGGAGAACCGGTCTCGCGTAAGCGTATGCGTAATGTCGGTCCAGGCCACTTCGTCCAACAATACCGCCGAACCAAAGTATGATATGCTGGTAAGCAGTATGACTTATATCGCCCACAACTCACTTGTGTTCTACTCGTGCATATAACATCAACACATAAAACCTAGGCTCGGATGCCACTATTGGGGAACGTAGTAATTTCAAAAAAATTCCTACGCACACGCAAGATCATGGTGATGCATAGCAACGAGAGGGGAGAGTGTGATATACGTAGCCTTGTAGACCGACAGCGGAAGCGTTAGCACAACGCGGTTGATGTAGTCGTACTGTTGGGGAACGTAGTAATTTCAAAAAAATTCCTACGCACACGCAAGATCATGGTGATGCATAGCAACGAGAGGAGAGTGTGATCTACGTACCCTTTGTAGATCGACAACGGAAGCGTTTGGTTGATGTAGTCATACGTCTTCACGGCCCGACCGATCAAGCACCGAAACTACGGCACCTCCGAGTTTTAGCACACGTTCAGCTCGATGACGATCCCCGGACTCCGATCCAGCAAAGTGTCGGGGAAGAGTTCCGTCAGCACGACGGCGTGGTGACGATCTTGATGTACTACTGCTGCAGGGCTTCGCCTAAGCACCGCTACAATATTATCGAGGACTATGGTGGCTGGGGGCGCCGCACACGGCTAAGAATAAGATCACGTGGATCAACTTGTGTTCATGGGGTGCCCCTTGCCTCAGTATATAAAGGATGGAGGAGGAGGAGGCCGGCCAAGGCTAGGTGCGGCCAGGATGTGGAGTCCTACTAGGACTCCAAGTCCTAGTAAGAGTCCACCAAGAGGGGAGGAAGGGAGAAGGAAGTGGAGGAGAAGGAGAGGTGGCCGGCCCCCTTTTCCCTAGTCCAATTCGGACTAGAGGGGAGGGGGCGCAGCAGCCCCTTGGCCCTTTCTCCTCTTCCCACTAAAGCCCATCAAGGCCCATTGCTTCTCCCGTAACTACCCGGTACTCCGAAAAATACCCGAATCACTCGGAACCTTTCCGATGTCCGAATATAGTCGTCCAATATATCAATCTTTATGTATCGACCATTTCGAGACTGCTCGTCATGTCCCCGATCTCATCCGGGACTCCGAACTCCTTCGGTACATCAAAACTCATAAACTCATAATATAACTGTCATCGAAACCTTAAGCGTGCGGACCCTACGGGTTCGAGAACAATGTAGACATGATCGAGACACGTCTCCGGTCAATAACCAATAGCTGGACCTGGATGCCCATATTGGCTCCTACATATTCTACGAAGATCTTTATCGGTCAGACCGCATAACAACATACGTTGTTCCCTTTGTCATCGGTGTGTTACTTGCCCGAGATTCGATCGTCGGTATCTTAATACCTAGTTCAATCTCGTTACCGGCAAGTCTCTTTACTCGTTCCGTAATACATCATCTCACAACTAACTCATTAGTTGCAATGCTTGCAAGGCTTATGTGATGTGCATTACCGAGAGGGCCCAGAGATACCTCTCCAACAATCAGAGTGACAAATCCTAATCTCGAAATACGCCAACCCAACATGTACCTTTGGAGACACCTGTAGAGCTCCTTTATAATCACCCAGTTACGTTGTGACGTTTGGTAGCACACAAAGTGTTCCTCCGGCAAACGGGAGTTGCATAATCTCATAGTCATAGGAACATGTATAAGTCATGAAGAAAGCAATAGCAACATACTAAACGATCGGGTGCTAAGCTAATGGAATGGGTCATGTCAATCACATCATTCTCCTAATGATGTGATCCCGTTAATCAAATAACAACTCTTTTGTTTATGGTTAGGAAACATAACCATCTTCGATTAACAAGCTAGTCAAGTAGAGGCATACTAGTGACACTTTGTTTGTCTATGTATTCACACAAGTATTATGTTTCCGGTTAATACAATTCTAGCATGAATAATAAACATTTATCATGATATAAGGAAATAAATAATAACTTTATTATTGCCTCTAGGGCATATTTCCTTCAGTCTCCCACTTGCACTAGAGTCAATAATCTAGTTCACATCGCCATGTGATTTAACAGCAATAGTTCACATCACCATGTGGTTAACACCCATAGTTCACATCGATATGTGATCAACACCCAAAAGGGTTTACTAGAGTCAGTAATATAGTTCACATCGCTATGTGATTAACACCCAAAGAGTACTAAGGTGTGATCATGTTTTGCTTGTGAGATAATTTTAGTCAACGGGTCTGCCATATTTAGATCCGTAAGTATTTTGCGAATTTCTATGTCAACAATGCTCTGCACGGAGCTACTCTAGCTTATTGCTCCCACTTTCAATATGTATCTAGATCGAGACTTAGAGTCATCCAGATCTGTGTCAAAATTTGCATCGACGTAACTTTTTACGACGAACCTTTTTGTCACCTCCATAATTGAGAAATATTTCCTTATTCCACTAAGGATAATTTTGACCGCTCTCCAGTGATCTACTCTTAGATCACTATTGTACTCCCTTGCTTAACACAGTGTAGGGTATACAATAGATCTGGTACACAGCATGGCATACTTTATAGAACCTATGGCTGAGGCATAGGGAATGACTTTCATTCTATTTCTATCTTCTGCCGTGGTCGGGCTTTGAGTCTTACTCAATTTCACACCTTGCAACACAGGCAAGAACTCTTTCTTTGACTGTTCCATTTTGAACTACTTCAAAATCTTGTCAAGGTATGTACTCATTGAAAAACTTATCAAGCGTCTTGATCTATCTCTATAGATCTTGATGCTCAATATGTAAGTAGCTTTACCGAGGTCTTTCTTTGAAAAACTCCTTTCAAATATTCCTTTATGCTTTCCAGAAAATTATACATTATTTCCGATCAACAATATGTTGTTCACATATACTTATCAGAAATGTTGTAGTGCTCCCACTCACTTTCTTGTAAATACAGGCTTCACCGCAAGTCTGTATAAAACTATATGCTTTGATCAACTTATCAAAGCGTATATTCCAACTCCGAGATTCTTGCACCAGTCCATAGATGGATCGCTGGAGCTTGCATATTTAGTTAACACCTTTAGGATCGACAAAACCTTCTAGTTGCATCGTATACAACTCTTCTTTAGTAAATCCATTAAGGAATGTAGTTTTGTTTATCCATTTGCCAGATTTCATAAAATGCGGCAATTGCTAACATGATTCGGACAGACTTAAGCATAGATACGAGTGAGAAAATCTCATCGTAGTCAACACCTTGAACTTGTCGAAAACCTTTTGCGACAATTCTAGCTTTGTAGATAGTAACACTACTATCAGCGTCCGTCTTCCTCTTGAAGAACCATTTATTTTCTATGGCTTGCCGATCATCGGGCAAATCCATCAAAGTCCATACTTTGTTCTCATACATGGATCATATCTCAGATTTCATGGCCTCAAACCATTTCGCGGAATCTGGGCTCATCATCGCTTCCTCATAGTTCGCAAGTTCGTCATGGCTAGTAACATGACTTCCAGAATAGGATTACCGTACCACTCTGGTGTGGATCTCACTCTGGTTTACCTACGAGATTTGGTAGTAACTTGATCTGAAGTTACATGATCATCATCATTAGCTTCCTCACTAATTGGTGTAGTAGTCACAGGAACAGATTTCTGTGATGAACTACTTTCCAATAAGGGAGCAGGTACAGTTACCTCATCAAGTTCTACTTTCCTCCCACTCACTTCTTTCGAGAGAAACTCCTTCTCTGGAAAGGATCCATTCTAAGCAACGAATATCTTGCCTACGGATCTATGATAGAAGGTGTACCCAACATTTTATTTTGGGTATCCTATGAAGACGCACTTCTCCGATTTGAGTTTGAGCTTATCAGGATGAAACTTTTTCATGTAAGCATCGCAACCCCAAACTTTAAGAAACGACAACTTTGGTTTCTTGCCAAACCATAGTTCATACGGTGTCGTCTCACAGATTTAGATGGTGCCCTTTTAACGTGAATGCAGCTGTCTCTAATGCATAACCCCAAAATGATAGTGGTAGATCGGTAAGAGACATCATAGATCGCACCATATCTAATAAAGTACGGTTATGACGTTCGGACACACCATTACATTGTGATGTTCCAGGTGGCGTGAGTAGTGAAACTATTTCACATTGTTTTAAACTGAAGGCCAAACTCGTAACTCAAATACTCTTCTCTACGATCAGATCGTAGAAACTTTATTTTCTTGTTACGATGATTTTTCACTTCACTCTGAAATTCTTTGAACTTTTCAAATGTTTCAGACTTATGTTTCATCAAGTAGATATACTCATATCTGCTCAAATCATCTGTGAAGATCAGAAAATAATGATACTTGTCGCGAGCCTCAATATTTATCGGACCACATACATCAGTATGTATGATTTCCAACAAATCTGTTGCTCGCTCCATTGTTCCGAAGAACAGAGTCTTAGTCATCTTGCCCATGAGGCATGGTTCGCAAGCATCAACTGATTCATAATCAAGTGATTCCAAAAGCCCATCAGCATGGAGTTTCTTCATGCGCTTTACACCAATATGACCTAAACGGTAGTGCCACAAATAAGTTGCACTATCATTATTAACTTTGCATCTTTTGGTTTCAATATTATGATTATGTGTATCACTACGATCGAGATCCAACGAACTATTTTCATTGGGTGTGTAACCATATAAGGTTTTATTCATGTAAACAGAACAACAATTTATTCTCTTACTTAAATGAATAACCGTATTGCAATAAACATGATCAAATCATATTCATGCTCAACGCAAAAACCAAATAACACTTATTTAGGTTCAACACTAATCCCGAAAGTATAGGGGAGTGTGCGATGATGATCATATCAATCTTGGAACCACTTCCAACACACATCGTCACTTCACCCTTAACTAGTCTCTGTTTATTCTGCAACTCCCGTTTCGAGTTACTAATCTTAGCAACTGAACTAGTATCAAATACTGAGGGGTTGCTATAAACACTAGTAAAGTACACATCAATAACATGTATATCAAATATACTTTTGTTCACTTTGCCATCCTTCTTATCCGCCAAATACTTGGGGCAGTTCCGCTTCCAGTGACCAGTCCCTTTGCAGTAGAAGCACTTAGTCTTAGGCTTAGGACCAGACTTGGACTTCTTCACTTGAGCAGCAACTTGCTTGCCGTTCTACTTGAAGTTCCCCTTCTTCCCTCTGCCCTTTTCTTGAGACTAGTGGTCTTGTCTACCATCAACACTTGATGTTTTTCTCGATTTCTACCTTCGTCAATTTTCGCATTACGAAGAGCTTGGGAATCGTTTCCGTTATCCCTTGCATATCATAGTTCATCATGAAGTTCTACTAACTTGGTGATGGTGACTAGAGAATTATGTCAATCACTATCTTATCTAGAAGATTAACTCCCACTTGATTCAAGCGATTTTAGTACTCAGACAATCTGAGCATATGCTCACTAGTTGAGCGATTCTCCTCCATCTTTTAGCTATAGAACTTGTTGGAGACTTCATATCTCCCAACTCGGGTATTTGCTTGAAATATTAACTTCAACTCCTGGAACATCTCATATGCTCCATGACGTTCAAAACGTCTTTGAAGTCCCGATTCTAAGCCATTAAGCATGGTGCACTAAACTATCAAGTAGTCATCATATTGAGCTAGCCAAACGTTCATAACGTCTGCATCTGCTCCTGCAATAGGTCTGTCACCTAGCGGTGCATCAAGGACATAATTCTTCTGTGCAGCAATGAGGATAAACCTCATATCACGGATCCAATCTGCATCATTGCTACCAACACAATTTTCTCTAGGAACATATCAAAATAAACACAGGGAAACAACAACGCGAGCTATTGATCTACAACATAATTTGCAAAATACTACCAGGACTAAGTTCATGATAAATTTAAGTTCAATTAATCATATTACTTAAGAATTCCCACTTAGATAGACATCCCTCTAATCCTCTAAGTGATCACGTGATCCAAATCAACTAAACCATGTCCGATCATCACGTGAGATGGAGTAGTTTCATTGGTGAACATCACTATGTTGATCATATCTACTATATGATTCATGCTCGACCTTTCGGTCTCCGTGTTCCGAGGCCGTATCTGTATATGCTTGGCTCGTCAAGTATATAACCTGAGTATTCCGCGTGTGCAACTGTTTTGCACCCGTTGTATTTGAACGTAGAGCCTATCACACCCGATCATCACGTGGTGTCTCAGCACGAAGAACTTTTGCAACGGTGCATACTCAGGGAGAACACTTCTTGATAATTAGTGAGAGATCATCTTAAAATGCTACCGTCAAACTAAGCAAAATAAGATGTATAAAAGATAAACATCATATGCAATCAAAATATGTGACATGATATGGCCATCATCATCTTGCGCCTTTGATCTCCATCTCCAAAGTACTGTCATGATCTCTATCGTCACCGGCATGACACCATGATCTCCATCATCTTGATCTATATCAATGTGTCGTCACACGGTCGTCTCGCCAACTATTGCTCTTGCAACTATTGCTATCGCATAGCGATAAAGTAAAGCAATTATTTGGTGCTTGCATCTTATGCAATAAAGAGACAACCATAAGGCTTTTGCCAGTTGCCGATAACTTTAACAAAACATGATCATCTCATACAACAACTTATATCTCATCACGTTTTGACCATATCACATCACAACATGCCCCGCAAAAACAAGTTAGACGTCCTCTACTTTGTTGTTGCAAGTTTTACGTGGCTGCTACGGGCTTAAGCAAGAACCAATCTTACCTACGCATCAAAACCACAACGATAGTTTGTCAAGTTGGTGCTGTTTTAACCTTCGCAAGGACCGGGCGTAGCCACACTCGGTTCAACTAAAGTTGGAGAAACTATCACCCGCTAGCCACCTTTGTGCAAAGCACGTCGGGAGAACCGGTCTCGTGTAAGCGTACGCGTAATGTCGGTCCGGGCCGCTTCATCCAACAATACCGCCGAACCAAAGTATGACATGCTGGTAAGCAGTATGACTTATATCGCCCACAACTCACTTGTGTTCTACTCGTGCATATAACATCAAACCATAAAAACCTAGGCTCAGATGCCACTGTTGGGGAACGTAGTAATTTCAAAAAAATTCCTACGCACACGCAAGATCATGGTGATGCATAGCAACGAGAGGGGGGAGTATGATCTACGTACCCTTGCAACTCTTCCTCGACACTTCCGCGACGGTAGAACATCAAGATCGTCTCCACGCCGTCGTGCTGACGGAACTCTTCCCCGACACTTTGCTGGATCGGAGTCCGGGGATCGTCATCGAGCTGAACGTGTGCTAAAACTCGGAGGTGCCGTAGTTTCGGTGCTTGATCGGTCGGGCCGTGAAGACGTACGTGAAGGAAATATGCCCTAGAGGCAATAATAAAGTTATTATTTATTTCCTTATATCATGATAAATGTTTATTATTCATGCTAGAATTGTATTAACCGGAAACATAATACTTGTGTGAATACATAGACAAACAAAGTGTCACTAGTATGCCTCTACTTGACTAGCTCGTTAATCGAAGATGGTTATGTTTCCTAACCATAAACAAAAGAGTTGTTATTTGATTAACAGGATCACATCATTAGGAGAATGATGTGATTGACATGACCCATTCCATTAGCTTAGCACCCGATCGTTTAGTATGTTGCTATTGCTTTCTTCATGACTTATACATGTTCCTATGACTATGAGATTATGAAAGGGTACGTAGATCATACTCCCCCCTCTCGTTGCTACGAAATTTTTTGTGAGCGTAGGAAATTTTTTGAAATTACTACAAAACCCAACAGTGGCATCCGAGCCTAGGTTTTATATGTTGATGTTATATGCACGAGTAGAACACAAGTGAGTTGTGGGCGATATAGGTCATACTACTTACCAGCATGTCATACTTTGGTTCGGCGGTATTGTTGGACGAAGCGGCCCGGACTAACATTACGCGTACGCTTACGCGAGACCGGTTCTCCCGACGTGCTTTGCACATAGGTGGCTTGCGGGTGACAGTTTCTCCAACTTTAGTTGAACCAAGTGTGGCTACGTCCGGTCCTTGCGAAGGTTAAAACAGCACCAACTTGACAAACTATCATTGTGGTTTTGACGCGTAGGTAAGATTGGTTCTTGCTTAAGCCCGTAGCAGCCACGTAAAACATGCAACAACAAAGTAGAGGACGTCTAACTTGTTTTTGCAGGGCATGTTGTGATGTGATATGGTCAAGACATGATGCTAAATTTTATTGTATGAGATGATCATGTTTTGTAACCGAGTTATCGGCAACTGGCAGGAGCCATATGGTTGTCGCTTTATTGTATGCAATGCAATCGCGCTGTAATGCTTTACTTTATCACTAAGCGGTAGCGATAGTCGTGGAAGCATAAGATTGGCGAGACGACAACGATGCTATGATGGGAGATCAAGGTGTCGCGCCGGTGACGATGGTGATCACGACGGTGCTTCGAAGATGGAGATCACAAGCACAAGATGATGATGGCCATATCATATCACTTATATTGATTGCATGTGATGTTTATCTTTTATGCATCTTATCTTGCTTTGATTGACGGTAGCATTATAAGATGATCTCTCACTAAATTATCAAGAAGTGTTCTCCCTGAGTATGCACCGTTGCGAAAGTTCTTCGTGCTGAGACACCACGTGATGATCGGGTGTGATAGGCTCTACGTTCAAATACAACGGTGCAAAACAGTTGCACACGCGGAATACTCAGGTTATACTTGACGAGCCAAGCATATACAGATATGGCCTCGGAACACGGAGACCGAAAGGTCGAGCGTGAATCATATAGTAGATATGATCAACATAGTGATGTTCACCAATGAAACTACTCCATCTCACGTGATGATCGGACATGGTTTAGTTGATTTGGATCACGTAATCACTTAGAGGATTAGAGGGATGTCTATCTAAGTGGGAGTTCTTTAGTAATATGATTAATTGAACCTAAATTTATCATGAACTTAGTACCTGATAGTATCTTGCTTGTTTATGTTTGATTGTAGATAGATGGCCCGTGCTGTTGTTCCGTTGAATTTTAATGCATTCCTTGAGAAAGCAAAGTTGAAAGATGATGGTAGCAATTACACGGACTGGGTCCGTAACTTGAGGATTATCCTCATTGCTGCACAGAAGAATTACGTCCTGGAAACACCGCTGGGTGTTAGGCCTGCTGCTGGAGCAACACCAGATGTTGTGAACGTCTGGCAGAGCAAAGCTGATGACTACTCGATAGTTCAGTGTGCCATGCTTTACGGCTTAGAATCAGGACTTCAACGATGTTTTGAACGTCATGGAGCATATGAGATGTTCCAAGAGTTGAAGTTGATATTTCAAGCAAATGCCCGGATTGAGAGATATGAAGTCTCCAATAAGTTCTATAGCTGCAAGATGGAGGAGAACAGTTCTGTCAGTGAGCATATACTCAAAATGTCTGGGGTATAATAATCACTTGATTCAATTGGGAGTTAATCTTCCAGATGATTGTGTCATTGACAGAATTCTCCAATCACTGCCACCAAGCTACAAGAGCTTCGTGATGAACTATAATATGCAAGGGATGAATAAGACTATTCCCGAGCTCTTCACAATGCTGAAAGCTGCGGAGGTAGAAATCAAGAAGGAGCATCAAGTGTTGATGGTCAACAAGACCCCTAGTTTCAAGAAAAAGGGCAAAGGAAAGAAGAAGGGGAACTTCAAAAAGAACAGCAAGCAAGTTGCTACTCAAGAGAAGAAACCCAAACCTGGACCTAAGCCTGAAACTGAGTGCTTCTACTGCAAGCAGACTGGTCACTGGAAGCGGAACTGCCCCAAGTATTTGGCGGATAAGAAGGATGGCAAGGTGAACAAAGGTATATGTGATATACATGTTATTGATGTGTACCTTACTAATGCTCGTAGTAGCACCTGGGTATTTGATACTGGTTCTGTTGCTAACATTTGCAACTCGAAACAGGGACTACGGATTAAGCGAAGATTGGCTAAGGACGAGGTGACGATGCGCGTGGGAAATGGTTCCAAAGTCGATGTGATCGCGGTCGGCACGCTACCTCTACATCTACCTTCGGGATTAGTATAAGACCTAAATAATTGTTATTTGGTGCCAACGTTAAGCATGGACATTATATCTGGATCTTGTTTGATGCAAGACGGTTATTCATTTAAATCAGAGAATAATGGTTGTTCTATTTATATGAGTAATATCTTTTATGGTCATGCACCCTTAAAGAGTGGTCTATTCTTATTAAATCTCGATAGTAGTAACACACATATTCATAATGTTGAAGCCAAAAGATGCAGAGTTGATAATGATAGTGCAACTTATTTGTGGCACTAGCGTTTGGGTCATATCGGTGTAAAGCGCATGAAGAAACTCCATACTGATGGACTTTTGGAACCACTTGATTATGAATCACTTGGTACTTGCGAACCGTGCCTTATGGGTAAGATGACAAAAACACCGTTCTCCGGTACTATGGAGAGAGCAACAGATTTGTTGGAAATCATACATACAGATGTATGTGGTCCGATGAATGTTGAGGCTCGTGGCGGATATCGTTATTTTCTCACCTTCACAGATGATTTAAGCAGATATGGGTATATCTACTTAATGAAACATAAGTTTGAAACATTTGAAAAGTTCAAAGAATTTCAGAGTGAAGTTGAAAATCATCGTAACAAGAAAATAAAATTCCTACGATCTGATCGTGGAGGAGAATATTTGAGTTACAAGTTTGGTGTACATTTGAAACAATGTGGAATAGTTTCGCAACTCACGCCACCCGGAACACCACAGCGTAATGGTGTGTCCGAACGTCATAATCGTACTTTACTAGATATGGTGCGATCTATGATGTCTCTTACTGATTTACCGCTATCGTTTTGGGGATATGCTCTAGAGATGGCCGCATTCACGTTAAATAGGGCACCATCAAAATCCATTGAGATGACGCCTTATGAACTGTGGTTTGGCAACAAACCGAAGTTGTCGTTTTTGAAAGTTTGGGGCTGCGATGCTTATGTGAAAAAGCTTCAACCTGATAAGCTCGAACCCAAATCGGAGAAATGTGTCTTCATAGGATATCCAAAGGAAACTATTGGATACACCTTCTATCACAGATCCGAAGGCAAGACTTTTGTTGCTAAATTCGGAAACTTTCTAGCGAAGGAGTTTCTCTCGAAAGAAGTGAGTGGGAGGAAAGTAGAACTTGACGAGGTAACTGTACCTGCTCCCTTATTGGAAAGTAGTACATCACAGAAACCAGTTTCTGTGACACCTACACCAATTAGTGAGGAAGCTAATGATAATGATCATGAAACTTCAGAACAAGATACTACTGAACCTCGTAGATCAACCAGAGTAAGATCCGCACCAGAGTGGTACGGTAATCCTGTTCTGGAAGTCATGCTACTAGATCATGATGAACCTACGAACTATGAAGAAGCGATGGTGAGCCCAGATTCCGCAAAATGGCTTGAAGCCATGAAATCTGAGATGGGACATGTATGAGAACAAAGTATGGACTTTGGTTGACTTGCCCAATGATCGGCAAGCAATTGAGAATAAATGGATCTTCAAGAAGAAGACTGACGCTGACGGTAATATTACTGTCTACAAAGCTCGACTTGTCGGAAAAGGTTTTCGACAAGTTCAAGGGATTGACTACGATGAGACCTTCTCACCTGTAGCGAGGCTTAAGTCTGTCCGAATCATGTTGGCAATTGCCGCATTTTATAATTATGAAATTTGGCAGATGGATGTCAAAACTGCATTCCTGAATGGATTTCTAGAAGAAGAGTTGTATATGATGCATCCGGAAGGTTTTGTCGATCCAAAGGGAGCTAACAAAGTATGCAAGCTCCAGCGATCCATTTATGGACTGGTGCAAGCTTCTCGAAGTTGGAATAAATGCTTTGATAGTGTGATCAAAGCATTTGGTTTTGTACAAACTTTTGGAGAAGCCTGTATTTACAAGAAAGTGAGTGGGAGCTCTGTAGCATTTCTGATATTATATGTAGATGATATATTACTAATCAAAAATGATATAGAATATCTGAATAGCATAAAGGGATACTTGAATAAGAGTTTTTCAATGAAAGACCTCGGTGAAGCTGCTTACATATTGGGCATTAAGATCTATAGAGATAGATCAAGACGCTTAATTGGACTTTCACAAAGCACATACCTTGACAAAATTTTGAAGAAGTTCAAAATGGATCAAGCAAAGAAAGGATTCTTGCCTGTGTTACAAGGTGTGAAATTGAGTAAGACTCAATGCCCGACCAATGCAGAAGATAGAGAGAAAATGAAAGATGTTCCCTATGCTTCAGCCATAGGCTCTATCATATATGCAATGCTGTGTACCAGACCTGATGTGTGTCTTGCTATAAGTCTAGCAGGGAGGTACCAAAGTAATCCAGGAGTGGATCACTGGACAGCGGTCAAGAACATCCTGAAATACCTGAAAAGGACTAAGGATATGTTTCTCATATATGGAGGTGACAAAGAGCTCATCGTAAATGGTTACGTTGATGCAAGCTTTGACACTGATCCGGACGATTCTAAATCGCAAACCGGATACGTGTTTACATTAAACGGTGGAGCTGTCAGTTGGTGCAGTTCTAAACAAAGCGTTGTGGCGGGATCTACATGTGAAGCGGAGTACATAGCTGCTTCGGAAGCAGCAAACGAAGGAGTCTGGATGAAGGAGTTCATATCCGATCTAGGTGTCATACCTAGTGCATCGGGTCCAATGAAAATCTTTTGTGACAATACTGGTGTAATTTCCTTGGCAAAGGAATCCAGATTTCACAAGAGAACCAAGCACATCAAGAGACGCTTCAATTCCATCCGGGATCTAGTCCAGGTGGGAGACATAGAGATTTGCAAGATACATACGGATCTGAATGTTGCAGACCCATTGACTAAGCCTCTTCCATGAGCAAAACATGATCAGCACCAAAGCTCCATGGGTGTTAGAATCATTACTGTGTAATCTAGATTATTGACTCTAGTGCAAGTGGGAGACTGAAGGAAATATGCCCTAGAGGCAATAATAATATTATTATTTTATTTCCTTATATCATGATAAATGTTTATTATTCATGCTAGAATTGTATTATCCGGAAACATAATACTTGTGTGAATACATAGACAAACTAAACGTCACTAGTATGCCTCTACTTGAGTAGCTCGTTAATCAAAGATGGTTATGTTTCCTAACCATAGACATGTGTTGTCATTTGATTAACGGGATCACATTATTAGGAGAATGATGTGATTGACATGACCCATTCCATTAGCTTAGCACCCGATCATTTAGTATGTTGCTATTGCTTTCTTCATGACTTATACATGTTCCTATGACTATGAGATTATGCAACTCCCGTTTGCCGGAGGAACACTTTGTGTGCTACCAAACGTCACAACGTAACTGGGTGATTATAAAGGAGCTCTATAGGTGTCTCCAAAGGTAAATGTTGGGTTGGCGTATTTCGAGATTAGGATTTGTCACTCCGATTGTCGGAGAGGTATCTCTGGGCCCTCTCGGTAATGCACATCACATAAGCCTTGCAAGCATTGCAACTAATGAGTTAGTTGCGAGATGACGTATTACGAAACGAGTAAACAGACTTGCCGGTAACGAGATTGAACTAGGTATTGAGATACCGATGATCGAATCTCGGGCAAGTAACATACCGATGACAAAGGGAACAACGTATGTTGTTATGCGGTCTGACCAATAAAGATCTTCGTAGAATATGTAGGAGCCAATATGAGCATCCAGGTTCCGCTATTGGTTATTGATCGGAGACATGTCTCGGTCATGTCTACATTGTTCTCGAACCCGTAGGGTCCGCACGCTTAAGGTTTCGATGACAGTTATATTATGAGTTTATGAGTTCTGATGTACCGAAGTTAGTTCGGAGTCCCGGATGTGATCATGGACATAACGAGGAGTCTCGAAATGGTCGAGACATAAAGATTGATATATTGGACGACTATATTCAGACATCGGAAGTGTTCCGGGTGATTTTGGAGAAAACCGGAGTACCGGAGGGTTACCGGAACCCCCCCGGGAGAAGTAATGGGCCATATGGGCCTTAGTGGAGAGAGAGAAGGGCAGCTAGGGTGGGCCGCGCGCCTCCTCCCCCCTGGTCCGAATTGGACTAGGAGAGGGGGGGCGGCGCCCCCCTTTCCTTCTCCCTCCCCACTTCCTTCCCCCTCCTAGTAGGAGTCCAACTCCTACTAGGAGGAGGACTCCTCCTTGGCACGCCTATAGGGCCGGCCGGCCTCCTTCCCTTGCTCCTTTATATACGGGGGCAGGGGGCACCCCTAGACACACAAGTTGATCCACGTGATCGTTTTCTTAGCCGTGTGCGGTGCCCCCTTCCACTATAATCCTCGATAATATTGTAGCGGTGCTTAGGCGAAGCCCTGCGACGGTAGAACATCAAGATCGTCACCACGCCGTCGTGCTGATGGAACTCTTCCCCGACACTTTGCTGGATCGGAGTCCGGGGATCGTCATCGAGCTGAACGTGTGCTAAAACTCGGAGGTGTTGTAGTTTCGGTACTTGATCGGTCGGGCCGTGAAGACGTACGACTACATCAACCGCGTTGTGCTAACGCTTCCGCTGTCGGTCTACAAGGGTACGTAGATCACACTCTCCCCTCTCGTTGCTATGCATCACCATGATCTTGCGTGTGCGTAGGAATTTTTTTGAAATTACTACGTTCCCCAACAAGCCTCCCTTGAGTGTGGTATCTACTGCAGTAACCTGTGCAAGGGTTGTAGAGATAGTCCTCACTCTCAGTACTTAACAGGTTCATGCCATGACAGGGCTTGGAGCAAACCACCTTTGTGCCAAGCCATGTTCCTTGACTAGGAGCCTCTTGAAGCAATTTACCCATGGGAGCAAAACTGAAACCCAGACCTCTAGCACCCTTGCCCACAAGCATGATCTTGGGCCTCCTGTCTATGTTGTTGTTATGCTCATAGTAAGAGCGCATGAAGCTTCGACTCTCGATCAATGTAAGCCACTGCTTGCTGACCAGCTTGAACTGCACGGCAAAATTACCCGGGAGCCGGAGGAGGATCTCCTTAGTTGCCTTGGCCAGGGAGAACCCGAGTCTATCTCTTCATTTGTTCTGTGCATCGAAGCAAGATTCTTTTTAAATAAACTGACTCTAGGAGCAGATTGCTCGGTTTCGTAAGACGAATGAGTTTCTCTGATTGCAAGAACGGTTTCCAGAGTTGCAGATACTGGGTCATAGGTGATCACCTTGCGTTTGGATGTAGCCAAGATTACCTTGTTCCTTGATCCACAGTTGCCAACAGAACCAATGACTAATAATTTGCGGCTCCGTCAAACCTCTCTGAACATGTTGTAACAAATCAATGCGATGTGCCAACGTCCAATCACCAGAGTTGCAGTCCTGCATTTCCCAAATCTCCATAATACTAGTATCGGGACGGAGGTCCCGGACCATACACAAGTGGCCATCAAGCTCCACCAGGTGCACTCCTGGGACCTCGAAGATTGGTGACCTGAACCATCTAAAGGTCTCATATGCGAGAGAGAACGATAAGACGGCAGCTCTTGGCTTTGCGAGGAAAAGAGGCGAGTCGACAACCCAGTGCAGAAATCCGTCTGCGAACACCGGCATCAGCTTAGCTTCACTCCGTGTTGCGATTATCGCAGCAGCGGCAAACCTGCGGAACCTAAAGGGCACACCACCGGCAGCCGGCATCCAGCGATCCCCGTGCTCGCCACCAAGGGCGTACACCTCGCACTTGATATTATCAACCCCGAAGTGTTTCTCGAAAAACAACCTCACTACCTTGTAGTCCCTCCTCCTGGAATCGAATCCGAGACCAGCAATGGCCATGAAGGAGTCTTGGCAAGGCGGCAGCCGGGTGACGGCCCGTGTGGTCGCGTTGAAAACATAGTAGGCTGGCTCCACGGCGTCATGCAAGAGGGTGATGCCGTGGCACGGCGCGGGCGTCATGTCCACATGGTCACCACGCACGTCGTTGAGAGTGAGCAGGAGACCGTTGCCTGATGGCGAGCACGAGTAAATCCCCGTGGAGTCGAAGCTCGCGGCCGGCGAGATGAATAGCAGCTTGGGTGGCGGTGCTGCCTCGGCCTCGACCTTGGCCCTGTGGAGGCCGCAGAACTCGTCGGAGGAGAGCAGCGCGGCCCAGGAGCGGCAGACGGTCCGGAAGCGGAGGAGGGATTTGACGGGCAGCCACAGGAACACATCCGTCATCAGCTCATCCGGCGGCAGCAGCAGCGACTCGGCTAACGGCGGCATGAGCGACGCGGCCACAGCCTTCCTCCTCTTGTTGCTTGCCATCTTTGTCCCCAAGATCGATTTGCTGCCACCAAAAATACAAGCCCCTGCGTGTCAATTGGATAGGACGGGTCAGCTGGGATGATCGATTCCGCAGAAAAATCTCACGGCGGCGACGGAAGTGCTTCAGCGGCGACCGAAGATACTGCACGCACGGTCCGGTGGAGGGGACGATGCGAAGCTTTGATTTGGTCCGGCGGCGACGGAAGTGCTTCGGCGGCGGCGGCGCTGGAGAAGGATCGAGTGAGAGCCCTCGTTCTTTGTTTAGAAAAAAGGAAAATCTCTCGACCGAAGCCGACTGTGGACTTGTGTTTACAAATTTTGTGGAGCCGAAACCGACTGTGGGTGGTGTCGGACAATGATTGTAAAAACTTCTCGCAAAAGAATCACCGCCGTGCAAAACCGAGTCGAACTAACCGACCTATGCGTCCATAAATATCAGCCCAAAGCCCCCAATCTAACCTTCAGACCCTTTTCCCCAACCCGTCGCCACAACCAATACCAAAACTGCGCACACGGCGGCGGCGGCAGCAGCAGCAGCCATGTACACCAGCACCTGCTCCGCGGCGGACGAGCGCGTGTACTGCCCGGAGTGCCGCCGCGCGACGGAGGTTGTCCTGGACCACGGCACCGGCGACACCATCTGCACCGAGTGCGCGCTCGTCCTCGACGCGCACTACATCGACGAGGGCTCCGAGTGGCGCAACTTCGCCGACGACGGCGGCGGCGACGACCGCGACCCCAGCCGCGTCGGCACCTCTGGCGACCCCTTCCTCAACACCAAGCTCTCCACCGTCATCGACTACACCAACAAGACCAGGAAGTCCTCCGCCACCGGCGTGGCGACAAAGGCTCCGCCGAGGATGTCGGTGCCGGACGCGGGGGTGGCCTCCGAAAACACCCTCGTCGACGGCTTCCGCGGCATCGCCGACATGGCCGACCGGCTCGGCCTCGTGGCCACCATCCGGGACCTGGCCAAGGAGACGTTCAAGAAGCTGGACGAGGCCAAGGGCTGCCCGCGCGGCCGGAAGCGGGACTCCGTCTACGCCGCCTGCCTCTACATCGCCTGCCGCAACCTCGGCATGCCGCGCACGTACAAGGAGCTCGCCTCCGTCACCGCCGGGGGCGTGGCCGCCAAGAAGGACGTCGGCAAGATGACGACGCACATCAAGAAGCTCCTCGGGGAGGAGGACGGCCAGGTGATGGACATCGGCGTCGTCAGCGCCTC
This sequence comes from Triticum urartu, assembly GCF_003073215.2. Classification (NCBI taxonomy): domain Eukaryota; kingdom Viridiplantae; phylum Streptophyta; class Magnoliopsida; order Poales; family Poaceae; genus Triticum; species Triticum urartu. Next base: position 505,964,679 of record NC_053022.1, on the reverse strand, counting down.
CGACTACCTGCGTCGCTTCTGCTCCCGGCTCGGCCTGGGCAACCAGGAGGTGCGCGACGCGCAGGAGGCCGTGCGGAGGGTCGAGCAAGGCCTCGACGTGCGCCGCAACCCGGAGTCGGTCGCCGCCGCCATCATCTACATGGTCGTGCAGCGCGCCGGCGCCGGCAGGTCGGCCAAGGACGTGTCCGTCGCCACCGGCGTCGCCGAGGGCACCATCAAGGAGGCGCACAAGGACCTCGCCCCGCACGCCCAGATGCTCTTCGGCTGAGCCGGAGCGCCCACGACATTAACGCTTCTTGATCGCTTCATTGCTTGGCAGGTCCTTGGCACATGCATGCATGTTTGCCATGTCCACAATTACAAACGTGTGCTGTTCTTGGCAACTATCTTAGTCTTAGGCATGTGAAGTTTATGTTGGACTCCGTTTCTAAGTGCTGAATCATGTCATTTGTGAATGAATCTGTGCTTAGTTCGTTTGATGCGATTAAATTAAACTCATGAACCGAGGTCTCAGACACGGTTGCCAAGTACGCTACTCGTGAATTATAATGGTCTCATGAACTTGAGGCTAATAATTTCGAGGGCTGACATTTTTCACCGAGATTTCACGGAGGGGAACTTTTGGTCTATGGGGACATATGCACCCTATATGAGATTTTTTTTAGTAATTCAACAAAAAATCAAAAATTCCTAAAAATATTTTTGAAATAAACTTGACCTTCTATTGTATTCGTGAGAAAAAAATCCAAGTAAAAAAAAATCCCTTTGACTTCTTTTCAAAAAAGACAAATTTTTGGCTAAAATAGTGTGAATAGTGACCTATAATAGCAAATAAATTTTGTCTTTTTTGCTGTGAGGTCAACTTTTGTTTTTTTTTCGTCGAGATTTATATACTAGTGCAAAAGTAAGTCAAGTATTTTGTCAAAATAGTTCTTACCTATTTTGACCTTTTATTGAAATATTAAAAATAAATCCCCATATAGGGTGCATATACACCCAGGAATACAAGTGTATTTCCCGAGATTTCACCCATTACAATGAACTTTATGTTCCAGTGGAAAAGGCGATGACTTTTTAGTCTCAAAAAAGAAGGCCGTGGCGACCCTTCAATACCGGCTAGGTTCAAACAACATTCAAATTTTGGTTGAATCCCATTCAAAATGAAACCAAAATGACCAGATTGAATACCAAAATAGGTGACTTTGGTGCAATTTAATCCAACAAAATATGATGTCTATTCTGGCCAGATCATCTGACTAATGTCAGATACATATGCCAAAGTACCGAAAGAATCTTTCTGTGCTTATACACCTAGTGAAAGAATCTGACATGGGTTGTTGAGTCGAGGTTACTCAACCATGTTGCTTTCGCGGCGGCAGGACGAATCCTGAAAAATATAAAGAGGGGGGGGGGGGGGGGGGGGGTTGAAGTAGTAACTTCTTACATGAAGTTTGTGTTGGACTTCGTTTCTAAGTGCTGAATCATTCGTGAATGAATCCATGCTTAGTTCGTTTGATCCGATTAAACTCATGATCACCGAGGTCTCACATACGGTTGCCAAGTACGCTACTCGTGAATTATAATGGTCTCATGAACTTGAGGCTAATAATTTCAAAGGCTCGACATTTTTCACTGAGATTTCACCCATTACAATGAACTTTATGTTCCGGTGAAAATGGCGATGACCCTTCAATATCGGCTAGGTTCAAACAAAATTCAAATTTTGATTGAATCCCATTCAGAATGAAACGAGAATGACCAGATTGAATACTGAAATTGGCGACTTCGGTGCAATTTAATCCAACAAAATATGATGTCTATTCTGGCCAGATCGTCTGACTAATGTTCAGATACATATGCCAAAGTACCGTAAGATTTCTGTGTTTACACACCAATTGAAAGAATCTGACATGGGTTGTTGAGTCGAGGTTACTCAACCATGTTGTTTTCGCGGTGGCTGGACGGATTCTGAAAAATATAAAGAGGGGGGGGGGGTGAACTAGTAACTTCACATGAAAGGGGGAAAAATGAAAAATGTTTCACTACACCAAACAAAGTATATGTCAACTTTAATTATTTTTGAAGCATGGTTGCTAAATACACTATTATTTTCGCCAATACGGGTGGAGCGTATCAATGCATTGATAGAGGGAAACAAAGAACAAAGTTAGGGGGCTGCCAAGCTGCGTACACAAGATGGCGTGGAGGCAAACCCAAGGAGTAGAAGGGGTTGCTTAGCCCCTAGCCTAGAATTAATTTACATCGAAAATCAAACGTAGCCCTTTGGTTCCTGCATTAGTCTATGCCCGTGCTTCACCCTGGATGGATGTCACTAGGCCGGGGATAGATGCATGCTTGCCATCGAAGATGCAACCAATCGGATGTTACCAAATCATCCAGACACAAAGAGGGACAATGGAGTCAAATCCTTTGCGCAAACTAGGAGGGCAGGATGTCGACGCCGCAGCCAACCAATCGAAGAGCGTTGTTGTCCCATCCGATGGCATGGCAGTGAAGCGGCACAATGAAATCACATGGTACCAAGATTACCTAGAGAAGACGCAACCCGCAAGGAGATGGTGGGTCGTTTTAGCCTCTTGATCACAAAGCATGCAACTAGAAGGGTGCGGAAGGCCAAGATTTCTGAGATGATCTGCAGTCCAGCATCTATCAAGGTGCGCAAGCCATAGGAAGAACTTGACGCTTGTTGGGGCCCAACCCTTCCAGGTTAGGTGCTAGTGCGGGTCGGGGATAGATACCTGGAACATGGCCATGTAGCAAGAGCTCGCGGAATATACCCTATTGTCAGTCCAACACCATAGCTAGCAGTCTGGCTCGGACAACAGGTTGACGTGGTGTAGGCGTTGCGAGAAAGAGATGCACTTGATAGTGGCCACCATGCCGAGAGCGCCATGGATGTCCTAGATCCAAGAGGCCATCACAGAGACATAAGGGAAAATAGGGTGGGAGCGATCTCACGAATGGAACGACCGTCGGTCCAATTATCAAGCCAGAGCTTAGAAGTCTTGTCGCCCCCCAAAGTCCCGGAAGTGGAAGCCCTGAAGATGTCCTGCGTGTCGTGGTAGGGAGAGGAAGATGGTGTCAGGGCCTCGATGGATCAATTGCTCGCAGCCAGAGCCTGCGCACGCGAAGGGCGATGCCTGTACGCTGGAGATCACGCATGCCCAAACCTCCAAGTTCCAACGGCTGGTAGATTTTGGCCTAGCTGACGAGGCAGTTCCTCGCCCTGGCCTCATGCCGTTCGTGCCAAAGGAAATCTCTAATGATCTGCGTCACAAGCTTCAGAATGGACGGTGAGAGCGTCATGGACAACAAAATATGGACGGGCATGGCGGACATAACATGTCACACAAGGGCAAGCCGTTCACCTCGGGAAAGAAGAGAAGCCTGCCAAGTGGCAGGGCACCTGGTCATTCTCTCAACAAACAGCATCAGTGCCGAGACTGGAACTTTCCTCACCGAAAGAGGCAAGCCGAGGTAGGAGATCGAGAATGGAACGACAAGGCAAGACCGAATGGTTCTCGCGCGCGCACAATCCTCGGGTGTGCAGCGGATTGGAGTGACATAGATTTTTCGAAGTTGGTGGCCATGCCAGAGGCCGCAGCGAAGCATTGTAGAATCGCACACACCGCCAACAGGCCAGACTCGGATGGGTGGCAAAAAATCAAAACATCGTTCGTGAAAAGCGTGATGCTGGAAGCAGCAAGTCTTGTCGTGAGCCTCTGTAGCACACCGCACCGAACTACGTGTTGCACCATGGAGTTGAGTGTGTCAATGACGAGGACAAATAGCAAGGGTGAGAGGGGTACCCTGGCGTAGGCCACACACGTGATCCAGGGGAGGTCTAGCATTGCCATTTATGAGCAAGCGAGTGGAGTAGGCCACACCCATGCTCGCCAACACTTGCCAAAACCAAGGTGCCGCGGGGCCTCGAGGAGGAATGGCTAGTACACGGAGTCGAAATCACATGCTATGTCAAGTTTGAGAAGAATCCGCAGGGCCTTGCTGCTGTGGAACTATCTGGCCGTTTGTTGCATCGGCATAACACTACAAAAAAAAGACACATCCGTGACATTTTGGGCCGAACGAAATTTTTTTCTGTCATACATATGACACTTCTATGATGATAATTGTGACAAAACCCGGTATCATCATAGATGTGGTGGGCTCCTACTTCTATGAAAAAAAATCATGACAGAAAATGGGATTTTCGTCCTGGGCGGGCTGGAGACGCAGCTGCATGACATTCTTTGGGCCGTCCATGATGGAAAAAACCGTGGTAGAAGCGAGGGGGAGGAAAATTTCGGGGAGTTCCCGGTTACGGTGGGAGGTCGGGGGCCGAGCGATGCGCATTTCTCTCGTACACGTACGCGCGTGTGTGCGAGGCGTTGTCTCTAACTGAACCCGAGCGAGGCGTTGGGCTCTTTCCTTCGCTACTACTGCTAACTGAAGCCGATCGATGGGATGAATAGTGAGCGTTGCGTGCCGGGGGGGGGGGGGTTGGATGAACAGTGAGCGGTGGCGTTGCCTCTGGATGAACAGGACCCCGTGATGTGGTGGAGGGCTGGATAAACAGTAGACGGTGGAGGGGTGCCCGTGGAGGGGTGGATGAACAGGACCCCGTGGTGTGGAGAGCTGGATGAACAGTAGACGGTGGAGGGTGGTTGAACAGGACCCCGTGGTGTGGAGGGCTGGATGAACAGTAGATGATGGAGGGGTGCCCGTGGAGGGGTGGTTGAACAGGACCCCGTGGTGTGGAGGGCTGGATGAACAGTAGGCGGTGGAGGGGTGGTTGAACAGTAGCCGGTGGAGTAGCGTGCGGTGGAGGCTGGATGAACATGAGCCCGTGGAGGCTGGATGAACAGGATCCCGTGAAGGCTGGATGAACAGGAGCCCGTGGAGGCTGGAGGAGGTCGACGGTGAAGATGAACAGTATCCTGTGGAGTCCCGTTTTGCGGTACGCCACACCCCTCCCGATGAACAGGACCCCCGTTTCGACCGTAGCGCTCCAACACAAGTCCGTTTCGTCCATTTTGCGGTACGCCACACCCCTCCCAATCAACAGGACCCCCGTTTCGACCGTAGGAGGTTCATTTCCTCCGTTTTGTGGTACGCCAGACCCCTCCCGATGAACAGGATCCCGTTTTGAACGTGGCCGGTCGAACATAAGGCCGTTTCCTCCATTCTGCGGTACGCCAGGCTTCGTTTCCATCGCCTGTTCCGTCCAAGCCCTCCCGATGAACACGACGCATTCCGTTGCCTCCCCATGAACACGACGCATTCCGTTGCCTCCCCATGAACACGACGACGACGATGTTTTTCCGTTCCGACCCATCCATGTACACGAGCCCTGGCCGTACGTATGCGCGAGTAGGTGTTCGAGACCCCTCCCGTATGTACACATACGTGACCGTATTTTCTTTCTTGCACCCTGACCGCTGTACGTACGTGTACATGCTACGTGCACGCCTCTACTACGACACGTGCGCGCCTCTATCCGACCAGTATATATGTACGTACACGTTCGTGACCAGAATGACAACGCTACGTATGCTTCGATTAGGTGGGTCCCGACTGTCAGGCACTTCCTTGCGTGCGAAGATGTAGCTGGTGGGTCCCAGCAGTCAGGGAGCGGAATACGGTGGCCCGTCTGATGGGTCCCTGCTGTCAGGTGAAGGAATAATTATTTTGCACGTAATAAGGAGGCACTTCCTTGCTGCGGCCGTGGACCCAGCTGTCAGCTTCTCCACGTACAGTCCACGTTCGATGGAAGCCGTTCCTTGACCACGCCACGCCGAGAGCACCAGGGCGGTGGACGACGGCGAGGCCTAGGAAGGGGACGATGCGGAGCCGGGGAAGACGCGGCAGTGGATGCCCACACGTAGAGGAGTACGAGGGTTCGCTGGTTCGCTGCGGTGTGAGGCTGCCGTCACCGCAGAATAACAGGGGGTGTGGGTGAGTAGAGGGATGGCTTGGCCAGCGGTGGGAGTAGTAGGGGGCGGTGAGGCCTCCGCCGCATCGCAGCCGGCCACGGGAGGCAGGAGCACGAGGCACGACCGGCGCTGGTTTGGGCGGCTGAAGCAAGAACACCAGAGGTTGAAGAAGCACTACGGCCGTTGGATGGACATCGTACGGTCACTGGAGCTAGAATCGTGCATATTGACTAAGTTGACAAAGCCCTCCGTCCCCGTCAACTTAGTAGGCCCACAAGTCAGCCTCCCACCAAGGTGGGTCCCAGCTAGCAGGGGGTATTCATTTTTTTGAGCGTAGTAAGGAGGCACTTCCTTGCGTGTGAAGATATAGCTGGTGGGTCCGAGCTGTCAGCGGTGGTAACATTTTTTCGCTAAATACAGAGGCCCTTTTGGTGGGTCCCTGATTTCAGGTGGATGAATCATTATTTTGCGCGTAATAAGGAGGCATTTCCTTGTGTGCGGCCATGGACCCAGCTGTCGGCCTCTCCACGTACAGTCCACTTCAGATGCATGTCAGTCGTTGACCACATTGACCAGGCCGCGCCGAGAGCACCAGGGCGGTGGACGACGGCGAGGCCTAGGAAGGGAATGACACAGAGGCAGGGAAGACTCGGCAGTTGTTTCCCACGCGGAGGGGAGTACGACTGTACGAGGGGTTACTGGTTCGTCTGCCGTCGCCAGAGAATAATAGCAGGTGTGGGTGAGTAGAGGGATGGCTAGCGATGGGAGTACGGTGGGGCGGTGAGGCCTGCGCGGCAGCACTGGCGGCCGCGGGGAGGAGGGAGCAGGCAGTCCCGCCGGCGCTTGTTTGAGTGGCTGGAGCAGGAATAGCAGAGATTGAAGAAGCACGACGGCCGTTCGATGGGCATCCAACAATCACTGCTTGTGCGTCAACCTTTTTTTAGGAAAGCCTCAAATATGTGGAAAACAACATACATCCTATCTGCCATTATTTCTAATAATTTACATTGCATTTGCTAATTTTTAAGGTTTTTTTGGAGCCCATATTCTTTTTGTTAGCATTACAACCCATATTGTGGCCACGGTTAAAAAATTAACGAAATTTTGCATATTTCGGTGCGGTCCGAACTGTTTTTAATCCCGAAATTTCGACTCACATTCAAACTGATTTTAAAAATAAATGTATATCAATATAAAATCCAACAAATTCTCCACGCGTAAAAATTAATGTAATTTAAAATCTCGAAATAAAAAAAAGATATTTTAAACTAATTGTCGGTTTGATGTGTTTTAAAAATGTACAACCCATTTCTCATTACTGATGGGCCATTTTCTCGGCCAGCCGAATGAAGCCCTCCTCGTCTTGAAAGATTTGCAGCCCAACAGGCCTGACAAAGCGACTTACTTGGCAAATCACAAAAAAACTGGGCTGTGGCCGTGGACCCAGCTGTCAGCCTCTCCATGTACAGTACTCTTCCGATGGAAGTCGGTCGTTGATCACATTGACCACCCCGCGCCGAGAGCATCAAGGCGGTGGACGACGGCGAGGCCTAGGAAGGGGACGACGCGGAGCCGGGGAGGACGCGGTAGTGGATGCCCACGCGGAGAGGAGTACGAGGGTTCACTGGTTCGGCTGCGGCGCGAGGCTGCCGTCGCCGCAGAATAACAGGGGGTGTGGGTGAGTAGAGGGATAGCATGGGCCAGCGGTGGGAGTAGTAGGGGCGGTGATGCCTCCGCGGCATCACAGCCGGCCACGGGAGGCAGGAGCACGTGGCACGACCGGCGCAGTTTTGGGCGGCTAGAGCAAGAAGACCAGAGGTTGAAGAAGCACTACGGCCGTTGGATGGACATCGTACGGTCACTGGAGCTAGAATCGTTCATATTGACTAAGTTGACAAAGCCCTCCATCCTCGTCAACTTAGTAGGCCCACAAGTCAGCCTCCCACCAGGTTGGGTCCCAGCTAGCAGGGGGAGTATTCATTTTTCTATGCGTAATAAGGAGGCACTTCCGGTGGGTCCGAGCTGACAGCGGGGGGGGGGGAATGTTTTTTTCGTGAAATACGATGGTCCGTTCGGTGGGTCCCAGCAGTCAGGGGCAAACATTTTTTTTCGCGAAATACGGTGGCCCGTCCGGTGGGTCCTAGCAATCAGGGGGAAACGTTTTTTCCGTGAAATACTGGTGGCCCGTCCGGTGGGTCCCTGCTATCAGGTGGAGGACAAATTATTTTGCGCGTAATAAGGAGGCACTTCCTTGCGGCTGCCGTGGACCCAGCTGTCAGCCTCTCCATGTACAGTACTCTTCCGATGGAAGTTGGTCGTTGACCACATTGACCACGCCGCGCCGAGAGCACCACGGCGGTGGATGACGGCGAGGCCTAGGAAGGGGACGACGTGGAGCCGGGGAAGACGCGGTAGTGGATGCCCACGCGGAGAGGAGTACGAGGGTTCACTGGTTTGGCTGCGGTGTGAGGCTGCCGTCGCCGCAGAATAACAGGGGGAGTGGGTGAGTGGAGGGATGGCCTGGCCAGTGGTGGGAGTAGTATGGGGACGGTGAGGCCTCCGCGGCAGCACAGCCGGCCACGGGAGGCAGGAGCATGCGGCACGACCGACGCTGCTTTGGGCGGCTGCGTTAAGAAGACCAGAGGTTGAAGAAGCACTACGGCCGTTGGATGGACATCGTTGACCACGCCGCGCCGAGAGCACCAGGGCGGTTGACGATGGCGAGGCCTACGAAGGGAACGACACGGAGCCGGGGAAGACACGGCAGTGGCTGCCCACGCGGTGGAGAGTACGAGGGTTGACTGGTTCGGCTGCCGTGGCCGGAAAATAACAGGAGGTGTGAGTGAGTAGAGGGATAGACATGCCAGGGATGCAAGTATGATGGGGCCGTGAGGCCTTCCCGGCAGCACTGCCGGCCACGGGAGGCGGGAGCAGGCGGTTCCGACGGCGCTGGTTTGAGCGGCTGGGGCAGGAAGATCACAGACTGAAGAAGCACGATTGCCGTTAGATTGACATCTAACGGTCTGACACTGGTAGAGTCGATTGTTGACTAAGTTTCTTTTTTGAGAAACCTTGTGTACGCATGAACTTAGTAGGCCCACAAGTCAGCTTCCAAATCTGTGGCAGACAACATAAAGCCCATTTGGTATTTTTTATAATTTGCAGCCCATTTGCTAATTCTTAAGTAATTTATTACAACCCATTTTCTGCCCAGGACCACGGTCAAAAAGTCCAACCTTATTTTGCATATTTCGGTGGAGTCTGAACTGTTGTAATCCCGAAATGATAAACATTTTTTAAGAACTTATTAATTTGTCAAAAAAATCGTTTTGTTTTTGTAAGCAAATAAGACGTGGGACAATTTAGTTGGTTTAAGGGAAAACCAGTGGTAAAAAAAATGAGCGCTGGGTGGGAAAAAACAACAAAAATAAGGATGTAAATATGAAAAGGGAATTTTATGTGTTTTCAATATAATGATACGTGTATATGAACTAGTAAAACTATTGGTAGAGATTAGAAAACGGATGTAGGACATGCGTTTCAAGAGGAAAATAGAACTGGGTTGTGTGTTTGATTCAGTAAAAAAACTGCCTGCGGATGTTGTAAGACAAAATATAACTAACGCTGGCGGGCCAGAGGCCAGTAGATACCTGCTGGATCTTTGTGCCCCGTTGTCGTCATGGGCTGGGCCTGTTAAAAACAAAACAACCCTGGGCAATCTATAGCCCAGTTGAAACTTGCTCAACCTGAAAAAACAATATATGTGCTCAATAAACGAGAGAATTCTGCAAGTACAGACTGATAACTGGGATGCAGCACGGATATTGTTTTTTTATCATGATAATAAGTGCATGCACTTGTTTCGAAAAAATTGGAGAACTGTGAATTCGAACGGCGGGTGCTTATGCTACCCATCAAATAAAAATCAGATGCCTGAAAATTCGTTTCAAAACAAATGATTCAGCTTTATATCCACGTCGACCCTCGGCATGATGGTTGAAAGCAAATGCAAGTTCATACCAAAAGATCGTTAACAACAATACCAACTTGCGGACGACAAGGTAGTACAACTACCAATACCAAACTAACTTATAATCCTTTTACTCCTTGCCCTAGTGTTCGTCTGGTAGAAAATCTTGCAGAGGACCATCTTCCGCTCCTTCTCTTGCTCCAGGTCCCCGAGGTGGTACTGGTGCATCACCCAGTTGGTCCTCTGCTGGTCAAAGTTCTTGTTGGTGTGCAGCACCAGAACCTTTTTTGCTGCCCGTCTGCCGGCTGTTGACCATCACCGGCAAGGTATTGCCGGTCTTGTGCCACATTGCGTGCATGCCGCACTCCGACTATATCTTGCGACGCGTCCACGCGCCCCTTTTGAACGCCCTGGAATTGCGCTGGAAGAAATGCTTCCTTAGGCCACTCAGTGTGATACCTGCAGTATTGTGGAATACAGGTTTTAGTGTACCTAGTTGGCATTTTCATAACATCTTTGGCATGTTGCAGTCACTTGTTTCACTTTTTATTAACTGTCAAATTATAATTGCTTCACCAGGTCTGCGTCTAAAAAGAAAAATAGAGCTATAAACAAAGGAATATGTTTGTGCAAGTAGACGGCTGATCGGTGTCTTACCTGGAAGTTTCTCAGGTTGGGTGTAACATATGTCATGCTCGCTGTCGATGGTTGGTATGAACAAATCGATGAGAGACTGAAATCTCACGCTGTCAGCACTCACTTTGGCCTCAAGGTGCTCGATCAGCTCCTGATCCGTGGGATCGAACTTGACGCCAGCCGGCAGCACGGGCCAATCCTTCTTCGACTTGCATCGGTAATTCCAGTTATATGGTACTCAATGTATGATCAATCGATTGTTTTAAGTGAATGATGAAATATTTCGACAGATAAGTGGTACTCCAAATCTGAAGTCCAGAATACCCGAACACGCCGCCGGGATTCTTGTGTCACCTCACGCGCAGCGTGTTGTCACATTAATTCAATGTGTGGACATGATGAATAATTTGACCGACGTATACTAGTATTACTACTGTAGTACTTACTAGTCGTATTTAGTGTCACAATTTATACATAGGTTTAACTAACAAGTACGCACTTGAAGCCTAACTGATATATATGGCTTCTGCACAGTATCTCCATCATCATTATCAGTACATCCTACGCAGGTGAGTTAGGATGCACTTGATCCCAGGAAGGTATCTATCCTTCAAACCAGAGGAGTGCTTCAAACTAACAACAGTACATAATATCCAACAAAAGAGGGTCGTGCTATAGCAGCAGAATACATGGCTCAGTCTAGATATCAGCACGAATCAAGTTGTGCATATTTGCTGTTGGCATGAAACCACATCGCCGCATGTCGGGTTTGCAAAAGCCATCCATCACATGGAAGCTTGATGCCTTTCACACACTGAAGATTATCTGGCAACAAGCTGTGTCGATGAATCTCTGGATATGGTGATTCATGAAACCCATGGTATGATGTGTAAACACAGCCCCCCCTCGCGAATGGAAGTTGCATAGCACAGTAATCATCACCGGTGATATGATCGACGATTGGTTGGATGATTGGATAATTGAGCCCGAGGAACAAGGAGTGGTTGCCGAGGCTGTAAACCCGCCTCCAGTTGAATACACCTGGCCCAACGGAGCTGGGATCTTTCTCGAACACGAAGCAGCCATAGCCATCAATGTCACGAACGCCCCACGCATTGTACTGCGTGTGGTTTGATGTAATGGTTTGGTCAATTTGGTACGTGTGAATGAGCATCAAATGACCGCCGTCAGCTGAATGAGCGATAAACCACCACCCATCGGCTGGTATGATTCCAGGTCCTGGAATCATGAAGGCCAGCGCATTTGCGTCTGCTACAACAATTCAAATTGGAGACCAAAAGGACAAAAATAAACAATCATGTTCAGAGTATGTGTGGAATTAAGATTATTATAACAGTGACACATATCATAGACAGAGAATTGCAATGCCGTGGTCATAATCATACCCCAAGTTAAAAAAAATAAGCCAATGGCTTTCATATTCTAGCAATATGTCATGGTTCAAACATCATGTAACAATGAGAGGAAAACAGCTATGACAGCGCCTACTCATATTCTACCATAGCACTTACTACTACTGTTCTCATATCAACTCTAAGCAATAACATGCGTTGTTATAAAAATCTTGTAAACGAGAGTAACATATAGCAATCATGATGTTATGCTCATAATATGCATTCTAACAATCATTAGATGCCAATTGTTCTCATATCAACTCTAACAATAACATGTGTGGTCATAAAAATCTAGGAAATGAGAGGAACATATAGCAATGATGTGGTTATAGACATGCTATGCATTCTAAATTTGTAACAAATGAACAGGCAGTCGTATTCATAAGGTAAAGATGAGATGAGATAGAACAATTACACGACGATAGATTCCACCAATATAGGTAGCCAATCTGTGCGTCGACCGCGTAAACGATGCCATCATGCACTATAGCATCAGACAGAAATGTTTCCTCAATAGGATTGATGATGAGCCATAACCATGTATGGCGATCGGATTCTAGATAGACTAATCCCTTGTTGAACAAGGCAATGAGCTTGTAATCCATGTAGTCTTCTGATGGTGTGGGCACTTCGCAGATTACAACTTTCTGCAAACAGAGGTCGAGCCAAAAGCTTGACACGTCTCGTGCGTAGTAGGCAGGAGTGTCCGGCAGGCCACGAGGCTCGATGGCGGAAGTATCCAACAATGGAAGGGTGATCTCTCGCTGGGTGTAGATTTCCACGAGACGCCACGGACTACCGGTGTGGTGGATGAGGACGATCCAGTTGGCCTTCATGCCCGCCCAGTAGTGGCCGTGCATGAAGGACAGGTGGACGGGTAGTGGTAGCATGTCGAGGGGCACCACGGCAACCTCCGTAGGATCGTCAAGTCGGTGTCTGGGCCACCTGCGAGGATCAGGCATCAGTAAGCAGGGTGTCTTGAAAAGGGCCGACCGGTTGCAGACGAGTAGACGGTACAAAGACACAGAGCATGCGGCCAGACGGACGGTGCTGAGTAGGTCCATACGACTACAGATCTGCTCCAAGAGAACATCGGGGAGGGAATTCCAATCGCGGCTCTGCGTGTCAGTCGGTTCTGCCATTGGGGTTTTCGGTGCCTGCGAGCCAGCGTGGAAGTGGATTCGGGCTGGCGAGCGAAGAATCTTCTCCTCGTGTGGCCGAGCAGTGAGCGGGGGGATATGGTACGCGCGAGCTACCAAGGAAGATGGCGCGGGCGGGCGAGCAGTGAGCGGGGGTAAATGGTGTGCGGCCGACGATGGGGAAGAGAGGAGGAAGAGAAGAGAGGAGGAAGAGGAAGAGACTAGTTGAATAGTTCTCTCTGACCGAGATGGGGAATAAATGGATCGCGAGGACTTCCTTTCTATAGTATCCCTATGCCTCTACGCTCACTTCACTCATTTTGCTCCGTACCTAGTCACTTGTTGAAATCTGTAGAAAGACAAATACTCCGTATTTGGGAACAGAGGGAGGCTTTTACTCCGTACTATTTGGGAACAGAGGGAGTATCACCATATGGAGGGAACAGAGTAAGCTTGAAATATGAACATGTCAATGGGAGGGAGTAAGCCCCATGCATGCATGCATACAACATGCAACACTCACACGTACACATGGACGCACGCAACACTCACGCACCCATGCGGCACACAGCACACGACGCAACACACACGCTCACGCTCAAGTGCTCAACCTACTCCCTACGTCCGTGAAAGACTGTACATTTAGATATTTACACATTGACCAGGGCATAATTAACGCCCAAAAATAGCAGACTTATGTGTGCATGCGACCATTGAGATAAGAAGATTAAATGAAGGGCGTTGCATGCTGTAATTAAGGATATACATGTAGCCTATACCTACAGCACAAGTTGGTGCATTAGTCAATCAATATCGATTTAGATTAAAGGCTAAACACATTGGAAGTGTAGATGTACATAATGTAGTACACTCTTTGTTGGAAGACCGAGGGAGGACACGTGCATGCACTCACATACACAGCCAGGGCGGTTCGCGCGCAAGGGTTGGACTCGTGTCGCGCCTGCGTAAAGTTTTGTTTAACTGATTTCTTTGCTCTGCCAACTGACAGGTGGGACCCATAAAACAGGTGACAATTTAACCAGTCAACAAAGTGCCACGTCGACTATGTGGCCGGTCAGTAGGGTGCAATACGGTGCTCTACAATGAGCTAGTGATCGCATAATCGCCGCAAAACTATATATAGTGACCGTAAAGAGCGTACTGTTACATACGTTGACCGCCAGTGTATTTTTCTCGTTTCAAATTAAGCCATATTAATCGGAAAGGACGCAGTATGGACTACTACTACTAGTACTAGTACTGCTTTGATGTGTCCCGTCAACTCGCCGAACGAGGAGAAGCTTGCTTACTACGCCTCTCCCTCGCCCACGCGCGTGGTGGTTCGCAGGACGAGGAGAGGGTTTTGACTACAGCGCACTCTCCCTCTCCCTCTCCCTCGCCCTCGCCCTCGTGGTGGACGTGCAATAGTTCAATCGGGGTCAGATTGCCAGAAGCATATTGTACTGTAGTATCATCATTGTTGGATCTTCCGAAGAGGCGAAGAGCCAAGTGCAAGGTTCACACGAGTACGAACTGTTGAACCTCCCGAAGAGGCAAAGAGCCAAGCACAAGTTTTTATAGGAGTTGTCGTCCTAGTAGGAGTGTACTAGTACAACTATAGCGAACGATGCTACTGTATGATGCCGCCACGTCACGTATATCCAAAGCTGTGCCACCTTTTTTTCTCAAAGAGTGTGTTGGAGCCCGTGCAACAACCACACAAGTTGCACGTACACATAAGGCATTTACTAGTAATAAATTCTAAAGGACAAATGCCAGTATGCCACACAAGTTCATCTCCAACTCATGTGATAAATTTGTGCACGACTAGTCTACATATATTCACAGCGCTACCGTTCACAATTACCGTACTCCACTTACACGTTATAGATGGGCTACATGTCCTCCTCCAGGTTCCAGTCCCAGGTGTTCTTCATGGATGGCACGATCCATAGCGGTGGGCAACGGAAATCATTGTCGCAACTTTCTAGTCCGGTTCCACACGATGGAGACTCATCCAAGCTGAAGCGGCATAAATCAGGGATAGCGTGTCCCAGCATGTCGTTCATCCGGCGGTGTGCACTGAAGACACAACCATGCTTCATGAACGGCAGGCCTTCCGTGTCGTGCACGGAAGGTGGCATCCGCTTCACAATGGGGTAGTTGTCCCCGATGAAAAGCGAGTACTCTCCAAGATTGCACAGTTCCCAATGCCCCGCCAGGCTTTTCCGGCTCCTCGGGCTTAATTGGGAGGCGCTAGTTTAAATATGCTACCAGCTGGAAGCTGCAAGCGAGGTGCGGCTAGGGCGAGCACGCGAGCCATGGGATGCTGGGAAGGAAAACCCGTTCACGTGGCTAGGCTGTCCAGTGCACCCAGATTGTGGGGCCGCACGTCCGTTTGACTTCAAAACTCAAACTACCCGTGTAAAATATTCGCTCGCAGCGAAGTGTAGTAGTACTATTTTTAAAAAAAGGCCGCCGTGCGTTCGGCCGGGATCGAACCCACAAAACGAGGTATACACTCCCGCGACCACTAGTAGTACTCGTTGGAGTACAACGCAACCTAGAATCGCCTTTTGTCGCTAGTAGTACGTACATTGTTCCTTACAAGAAACCCCTAAGAGCATGGTTAATAGTATAGCCAGCTGCTGGCTATAAGCCAGTGCCATGTCATCTACAGCCCATCTTATAGCCAACATGTAGTAGTAGTTTATTTCCTATAGCCCGCTGACTCAGCTCTATTGTACTTGCTCTAATAATGCAAGAAACCACTAAAATGCCAAGAAACTACTACCACTTGCATACGTGGCAGACTTAAGATAAGACTACCTTATCAACCATTGTACATGCTCTTACCAACAAAAATCCTCGAGTGACCTCCTACCTCCGGCCCGTCCACCTAGTCATCCTCGGCCATGGGACGCAGCTACCGCCGCCGGCAGAAGGCGAGGTCAAAACCGCCGGCGGTGCGGAGCCCATGTTGCGGTAGCCCGGATGCCAGCTCCGTCCGGCGCTCGCGGCCGCTAGCTAGCCAAGATAGCTCCGTCCAGCTGCTTGTCTGCAAAGTTTGCTAGCTAGATTGGCAAGGCAGCGCTGCGGCTTGCTCGCGCGCGCCGCGCTAAGGCCAGCCATCTGGCTCGAGCGAAGGCCAGTGCGGCGGCTTGCTCACTCTTGAGTCACGCTCGGGCCAGCCTGCCAACCCGTGCAGAGGCCAGTGCGGCGTCCGGCCCGTCCGGTGGAGCGGCGGCCAACTCGCTCATCACCGGCGCCACCGACGAACACGCATCAGTACTGTTTGAAGTAATGTTTAGGAAAAATAATGATTTGAGGGGGAATAACAGGATAGAAGGTCAGATGTGGGTCCCTCGTGTCAACGGTCAAACAAAATGTGTTGGTTTAAGCTACCTCGTCAGCACGGACATGTCGGCCAACCCTGTCATAAATGGGTTTAAACGAACCTAATCGGTAGGAGTACTAGGTAGTTTTTGGCGTGGATTAAGAAATTTTGGGTATGTTTTTGCTATTTTTTGTACAATAGATTCCTCCTAGGGCTGGTTGAAAGTGGTAGTTTTTTGTTAAATACTCTACATATTGTAAGTAGGAGTGAAAGTTAAGCTTTGGAAGCCAATAAGCAAGGCTAGTTACATAGTGCATATGTGTACATGATTGAAAGTAAATATCAACCATGAGTGACTAATATCTTGATGGAAAACTCGAAACTATGGAATACTAGGAAAATAAATGCATGGTTGGAAATACTAGCAATGTTCATGTACGTTGCAACGAATCATAATTAGAATAATACTTATTCACAAACTTGGTACAAAACACTCTAATTTTTATATACATATGTCACTAGAGATATATTATGTTTCAATTAGAATATATTCCTTGGGCTTTTTTGGTGAGGTCAGGGAGGGATGTGGTTGGTTTTAAGATACTAATTATGGGTTTTTCTGCAAATTGGTAGACAAGTGGGATGTTAGTGAGAAAAGGCAACAACTTACCTCACAATCGTTAGATGTAGATTTAATGGTTAGAAACGACGGATGTCAGACACACCAGCATCACCAACTTAGTCTTGTGTAGGAGTACTAGCAAGATCCGTGCATTGCACGGAACATCAAGATGCATTTTTTATAAAACACTTGTTGTGATTGACCCTTGCGGGAGTAATCCCATGTGTAAAAACTAATGATATCTCGAGAAATATGAGATAAGGTGAAGAGGAGTGGGTGTGGTGGTGGTTGGTGGTCGAACTGAGCGGAGGCATGGGGATTGACGACGCTGGCAGCGGCCACCAGGCCGGTTTGTTCCAAAGGCTTCCTTTCTTAATTTCTCAATAATGAGGTTTGTTGGAGATAAGGATGAATGAGGGAAGGCCTTGTATGCAAATGTGGAGAGGGGTACGGGTATCTTTTAGTTTAATTTCCATCCGTCAGATATAGATCGGACGGTCTATATTGCAAGAAGGCACACGTACCATCATCACCAACTCGGTTTTTTATAAGAGAAGAAATATAAGTATGGAGATACAAACGTATTATCGATACTTGCTTCCGTAAACTAGCATCTACATTCTATTCAACGCCTCGGCATGTGGGGCCTTAGCACAATGACTTCTCGACTGTGTAAAACAAAGATTTTCCCGTTGCCAACAAGGAGGGGGTGACGGTGATACGTCTCCAATGTATCTATAATTTTTGATTGCTCCATGCTATATTATCTACTGTTTTGGACTATATTGGGCTTTATTTTCCACTTTTATATTATTTTTGGGACTAACCTATTAACCGGAGGCCCAGCCCAGAATTGCTGTTTTTTTGCCTATTTCAGTGTTTCGGAGAAACAGAATATCAAACGGAGTCCAAACGGAATAAAATCTTCGGGAACGTGATTTTCTCACCGAACGTGATCCAGGAGACTTGGACCCTACTCCAGGGGGTCAAAGAGGAGGTCACGAGGGTGGGGGGCGCGCTCCCCTAGGGCGCGCCCCCTGCCTTGTGGGCCCCTCGGTGCTCCACGGACGTACTCCTTCCTCCTATATATACACACGTACCCCCAAATGATCAGAACAGGAGCCAAAAACCTAGTTCCACCGCCGCAACTTTCTGTATCCACGAGATCCCATCTTGGGGCCTGTTTCGGAGCTCCGCCGGAAGAGGGCCATCATCACAGAGGGCTTCCACATCATCATAGCCTCTCCGATGAAGTGTGAGTAGTTTACCTTAGACCTTCAGGTCCATAGTTAGTATCTAGATGGCTTCTTCTCTCTCTTTGAATCTCAATACAAAGTTCTCCCCTCTCTTGTGGAGATCTATTCGATGTAATCTTCTTTTTGCGGTGTGTTTGTTGAGACCGATGAATTGTGGGTTTATGATCAAGTCTATCTATGAATAATATTTGAATCTTCTCTGAATTCTTTTATGTATGATTGGTTATCTTTGCAAGTCTCTTCGAATTATCCGTTTGGTTTGGCCAACTAGATTGGTAGTTCTTGCCATGGGAGAAGTGCTTAGCTTTGGGTTCGATCTTGCGGTGTCCTTACCCAGTGACAGAAGGGGCAGCAAGGCACGTATTGCATCGTTGCCATCGAGGATAACAAGATGGGATTTATTTCATATTGCATGAATTTATCTCTCTACATCATGTCATCTTGCTTAAGGCGTTACTCTGTTTTTAACTTAATACTCTAGATGCATGCTGGATAGCGGTCGATGAGTGGAGTAATAGTAGTAGATGCAGAATCGTTTCGATCTACTTGTCACGGACGTGATGCCTATATAAATGATCATGCCTAGATATTCTCATAACTATGCTCAATTCTGTCAATTGCACAATAGTAATTTGTTCACCCACCGTAGAATACTTATGCTCTTGAGAGAAGCCACTAGTGAAACCTATGGCCCCCGGGTCTATTCTCATCATATCAATCTCCATCACTTTAATCTTGCTTTGTCTTTTACTTTGCTTTTACTTTTTACTTTGCATCTTTATACCAAAAATACCAAAAATATTATATCTATCAGATCTCACTCTCGTAAGTGACCGTGAAGGGATTGACAACCCCTAATTGCGTTGGTTGCGAGTAGCTATCGCTTTGTGCAGGTACGAGGGACTTGAGCGTGGCCTCCTACTGGATTGATACCTTGGTTCTCAAAAACCGAGGGAAATACTTACGCTACTCTGCTGCATCATCCCTTCCTCTTCGGGGAAAACCAACGCAAGCTCAAGACGTAGCAAGAAGGATTTCTGGCGCCGTTGCCGGGAAGTCTACGCAAAAAGTCAACATACCAAGTACCCATCACAATCCCTATCTCTCGCATTACATTATTTGCCATTTGCCTCTCATTTTCCTCTCCCCCACTTCACCCTTGCCGTTTTATTCGCCCTCTCTCTCTCTCTATCCTCCCTCTCTATTTGCCTCTTTTGCCCGTTTGCTTTTGTTTGCTCGTGTGTTAGATTGCTTGTTTGTCGTGATGGCTCAAGATAATACTAAATTGTGTGACTTCACCAATACCAATAATAATGATTTCCTTAGCACTCCGATTGCTCCTCTTACCGATGCTGAATCTTGTGAAATTAATACTGCTTTGTTGAATCTTGTCATGAAAGATCAATTCGCCGGCCTTCCTAGTGAAGATGCCGCTACTCATCTGAATAGCTTCGTTGATTTATGTGATATGCAAAATAAAAAAGATGTCGATAATGATGTCATTAAATTGAATCTATTTCCTTTTTCACTTAGAGATCATGCTAAAGCTTGGTTTTCGTCTTTGCCTAAGAATAGTATTGATTCATGGAACAAGTGCAAAGATGCCTTTATCTCTAAGTATTTTCCTCCCGCTAAGATCATCTCTCTTAGAAACGATATTATGAACTTTAAACAACTTGATCATGAACATGTTGCACAAGCTTGGGAGAGAATGAAATTAATGATACGTAATTGCCCTACTCATGGTTTGAATTTGTGGATGATTATACAAAATTTTTATGCCGGATTGAATTTTGCTTCTAGAAATCTTTTAGATTCGTCCGCGGGAGGCACTTTTATGGAAATCACTTTAGGAGATGCTACTAAACTCCTAGATAATATTATGGTTAATTATTCTCAATGGCATATTGAAAGATCTTCTAATAAAAAGGTGCATGCGATAGAAGAAATTAATGTGTTGAGTGGAAAGATGGATGAAATTATGAAATTATTTGCTACTAAGAGTGTTTCTTCTGATCCTAATGATATGCCTTTGTCTACTTTGATTGAGAATAACAATGAATCTATGGATGTGAATTTTGTTTGTAGGAATAATTTTGGTAACAACGCTTATAGAGGGAATTTTAATCCTAGGCCATATCCTAGTAATCCTTCTAATAATTATGGGAATTCCTACAACAACTCTTATGGAAATTATAATAAGATGCCCTCTGAATTTGAGAATAGTGTTAAAAAGTTTATGAATTCACAAAAGTATTTTAATGCTTTGCTTGAAGAGAGATTGCTTAAAGTTGATGATTTGGCTAGAAACGTTGATAGAATTTCTCTTGAGGTTGATTCTTTAAAGCTTAGATCTATTCCTCCTAAACATGATATCAATGAGTCTCTCAAAGCCATGAGAATTTTTCCATTGATGAGTGCAAGGAAAGAACCGCTAGGATGCGTGCTTCCAAAGATGCCTTTATTAAAGCGTGTTCCTCCAATTCCTATGAAAATCAAGATGAAGATCTAAAAGTTATTGATGTGTCCCATATTAAATCTTTGTTTTGCAATATGAATCTTGATGAAACTGAATATGATCTTCCTTTACCTAGAAGGCATTCTAAAAATTCGGAGTATTTAGATCTTAATGATGAAATTGATGAAAGTGGGATTGAAAGAAATAAAAATCTAGATGTTGCTAAACCCACTATATTGGATTTCAAGGAATTTAATTATGAAAGTTACTCTTTAATTGATTGTATTTCCTTGTTGCAATCCGTGCTAAATTCTCCACATGCTTATAGTCAAAATAAAGCCTTCGCCAAACATATTGTTGTTGCCTTGATGCAATCTTATGAATAAAAACTTGAGTTGAAAGTTTCTATCCCTAGAAAACTCTATGATGAGTGGGAACCAACTATTAAAATTAAAATTAAAGATCATGATTTTTATGCTTTGTGTGATTTGGGTGCTAGTGTCTCCACTATTCCCAAGGCTTTGTGTGATTTGCTAGATTTCCGTAATTTTGATGATTGCTCCCTAAACTTGCATCTTGCGGATTCCACTATTTAGAAACCTATGGGAAGGATTAATGATGTTTTTATTGTTGCAAATAGGAATTGTGTTCCCGTAGATTTCATTGTTCTTGATATAGATTGCAATCCTTCTTGCCCTATTATTCTTAGCAGACCTTTCCTTAGAACGGTTGGTGCGATTATTGATATGAAGGAAGGGAATATTAGATTTCAATTTCCATTAAAAAAGGGCATGGAACACTTTCCAAGAAACAAAATAAAATTACCATATGAAAATACCATGAGAGCCACCTATGGATTTCCTACCAAAGATTTTTTTACCTAGATCTATCCTCGCTTTTATGCCTAGCTAGGGGCGTTAAACGATAGCGCTTGTTGGGAGGCAACCCAATTTTATTTTTATTCCTTGCTTTTTGCTCCTTCTTACTAATAAATAAATTATTTAGCCTCTGTTTTGGTTGTGTTTTTTGTGTTTAATTAGTGTTTGTGCCAAGTAGAACCGTTGGGAAGACTTGGGGAAAGTCTTGTTGAACTTGCTGTAAAAACAGAAACTTTAGTGCTCACGAGAACTGCTGTAATTTTTATTTGAAGAGTGATATTTAGTTAATTCTTTTTGCAGATGATTAATAGATAAATTCCTCACGTCCAGAAATTTATTTTATAATTTTTGGGGTTCCAGATCTTGCGCTAGCTACAGATTACTACAGACTGTTCTGTTTTTGACAGATTCTGTTTTTTGTGTGTTGTTTGCTTATTTTGATGAATCTATGGTTAGTAAAATAGTTTATAATCCATAGATAAGTTGGAATACAGTAGGTTTAATACCAATATAAATAAAGAATGGGTTAATTACAGTACCTTGAAGTGGTCTTTTGTTTTCTTTCGCTAACGGAGCTCACGAGTTTTCTATTTTGAGTTTTGTGTTGTGAAGTTTTCAAGTTTTGGGTGAATTCTTTTGATGGATCATGGAACAAGGAGTGGCAAGAGCCTAAGCTTGGGGATGCCCATGGTACCCCCAAGATAATACAAGGACACCAAAAAGTCAAAGCTTGGGGATGCCCCGGAAGGCATCCCCTCTTTCGTCCACTTCCATCGGTAATTTACTTGGAGCTATATTTTTATTCACCAACATGATATGTGTTTTGCTTGGAGCGTCTTGTATTATTTGTGTCTTTGTGTCTTAGTATGCCACAATCATCCTTATTGTACACACCTTTTGAGAGATCCATACATGAATTAAAATTTGATAGAATACTCTATGTGCTTCACTTATATCTTTTGAGCTAGTTAATTTTGCTCTATGTGCTTCACTTATATCTTTTGAGCGTTATAATTTTGCTCTATGCGCTTCACTTAGATCTTTTAGAGCACGGTGGTGGATTTGTTTTAAAGAAACTATTGATCTCTCATGCTTCACTTAAATTATTTTGAGAGTCTCTTAATAGCATGGTAATTTGCTTAATAATAATATGCTTGGTATTCAAGATTTGTGAAACTTTCTTTTGAGTGTGTTGAATACTAAGAAAAGATTGAAGCATGATAATTGTTTTGAGATATGGAGGTGATAATATTAAAGTCATGCTAGTTGAGTAGTTGTGAATTTAAAGAATACTTGTGTTAAAGTTTGTGATTCCCGTAGCATGCACGTATGGTGAACCGTTATGTGATGAAGTTGGAGCATGATTTATTTATTGATTGTCTTCCTTATGAGTGGCGGTCGGGGACGAGCGATGGTCTTTTCCTACCAATCTATCCCCCTAGGAGCATGCGCATAATACTTTGCTTTGATAATTTCTAGATTTTTGCAATAGTTATATGAGTTCTTTATGACTAATGTTGAGTCCATGGATTATACGCACTCTCACCCTTCCACCTTTGCTAGCCTCTCTAATACCGCGCACCTTTCGCCGGTATCATACACCTACCATATACCTTCCTCAAAACAGCCACCATACCTACCTATTATGGCATTTCCATAGCCATTCCGAGATATATTGCCATGCAACTTTCCACCATCTAGTTCATCATGACACATTCATCATTGTCATATTGCTTAGCATGATCATGTAGTTGACATAGTATTTGTGGCAAAGCCACCGTTCATAATTTTTTCATACTTGTCACTCTTGATTCATTGCATATCCCGGTACACCGTCGGAGGCATCCATATAGAGTCATATTTTGTTTTAGAATCGAGTTGTAAATAAATAAAAGTGTGATGATCATCATTCAATAGAGCATTGTCCCAATAAAAAAAGAGAAAGGCCAAAGAAAAAAGAAGGCACAAAAAAAGAGAAAATAAATAAAAAGGGACAATGCTACTATCTTTTTTCCACACTTGTGCTTCAAAGTAGCACCATGATATAGCGAGTCTCATATATTGTGCTTCAAAGTAGCACCATGTTCTTCATATAGAGAGTCTCATATGTTGTCACTTTCATATACTAGTGGGAATTTACATTATAGAACTTGGCTTGTATATTCCAATGATGGGCTTCCTCAAAATTGTCCTAGGTCTTCGTGAGCAAGCAAGTTGGATGCACACCCACTAGTTTCTTTTGTTGAGCTTTCATACATTTATAGCTCTAGTGCATCCGTTGCATGGCAATCCCTACTCACTCACATTGATATCTATTGATGGGCATCTCCATAGCCCGTTGATACGCCTAGTTCATGTGAGACTATCTTCCCCTCCTTTTTGTCTTCTCCACAACCACCATTCTATTCCACCTATAGTGCTATATCCATGGCTCACGCTCATATATTGCGTGAAGATTGAAAAAGTTTTGAAAAAGTTAGACTATGAAACAATTGCTTGGCTTGTCATCGGGGTTGTGCATGATTTAAATACTTTGTGTGGTGAAGATGGAGCATAGCCAGACTATATAATTTTGTAGGGATAACTTTCTTTGGCCATGTTATTTTGAGAAGACATAATTGCTTTGTTAGTATGCTTGAAGTATTATTATTTTTATGTCAATATAAACTTTTGTCTTGAATCTTTCTAATCTGAATATTCATGCCACAATTAAGAAGATTTCCATTGAAATTATGCCAAGTAGCACTCCGCATCAAAAATTCTCTTTTTATCATTTACCTACTCGAGGACGAGCAGGAATTAAGCTTGGGGATTATAGATACATCTCCAACGTATCTATAATTTTTGATTGCTCCATGATATATTATCTACTGTTTTGGACTATATTGGGCTTTATTTTCCACTTTTATATTATTTTTGGGACTAACCTATTAACCGGAGGCCTAGCCCAGAATTGCTGTTTTTTTGCCTATTTCAGTGTTTCAGAGAAACAGAATATCAAACGGAGTCCAAACGGAATAAAATCTTCGGGAACGTGATTTTCTCACCGAACGTGATCCAGGAGACTTGGACCCTACTCCAGGGGGTCAAAGAGGAGGTCACGAGGGTGGGGGGCGCCCCCCTAGGGCGCGCCCCTGCCTCGTGGGCCCCTTGGTGCTCCACCGATGTACTCCTTCCTCCTATATATACACACGTACCCCCAAACGATCAGAACAGGAGCCAAAAACCTAATTCCACTGCCGCAACTTTCTGTATCCACGAGATCCCATCTTGGGGCCTATTCTGGAGCTCCGCCGGAAGAGGGCCGTCATCACGGAGGGCTTCTACATCATCATAGCCTCTCCGATGAAGTGTGAGTAGTTTACCTTAGACCTTCGGGTCCATAGTTAGTAGCTAGATGGCTTCTTCTCTCTTTGAATCTCAATACAAAGTTCTCCCCCTCTCTTGTGGAGATCTATTCGATGTAATCTTCTTTTTGCGGTGTGTTTGTTGAGACCGATGAATTGTGGGTTTATGATCAAGTCTATCTATGAATAATATTTGAATCTTCTCTGAATTCTTTTATGTATGATTGGTTATGTTTGCAAGTCTCTTCGAATTATTCGTTTGGTTTGGCCAACTAGATTGGTAGTTCTTGCCATTGGAGAAGTGCTTAGCTTTGGGTTCGATCTTGCGGTGTCCTTACCCAGTGACAGAAGGGGCAGCAAGGCATGTATTGCATCGTTGCCATCGAGGATAACAAGATGGGGTTTATTTCATATTGCATGAATTTATCTCTCTACATCATGTCATCTTGCTTAAGGCATTACTCTGTTTTTAACTTAATACTCTAGATGCATGCTGGATAGCGGTCGATGAGTGGAGTAATAGTAGTAGATGTAGAATCATTTCGATCTACTTGTCACGGACGTGATGCCTATATACGTGATCATGCCTAGATATTCTCATAACTATGCTCAATTCTGTCAATTGCACAACAATAATTTGTTCACCCACCATAGAATACTTATGCTCTTGAGAGAAGCCACTAGTGAAACCTATGGCCCCCGAGTCTATTCTCATCATATCAATCTCCATCACTTTAATCTTGCTTTGTATTTTACTTTGCGTTTACTTTTTTACTTTGCATCTTTATACCAAAAATACCAAAAATATTATATCTATCAGATCTCACTCTCGTAAGTGACCGTGAAGGTATTGACAACCCCTAATCGCGTTGGTTGCGAGTAGCTATCGCTTTGTGCAGGTACGAGGGACTTGAGCGTGGCCTCCTACTGGATTGATACCTTGGTTCTCAAAACCTGAGGGAAATACTTACGCTACTCTGCTGCATCATCCCTTCCTCTTCAGGGAAAACCAACGCAAGCTCAAGACGTAGCAGACGGCGGCGCGCTTTTTGGCTTGCTCTAGTCCTAGTAGTCATACTAGGTGGTCTAAGCACGTGTAGATTTATTTTTTTCACGTCTCGTGTTCGCCATACTGCCACGACTGTTCATGAATAGACGGTAAGTTATTCACGGGGAAACCCTTGTTGAGCGTGTTTGCGAGAGAGAGAGAGTGTGTGTGCGTGTGTGATATGTTAGAGACTGAGGCAATGATAATAGATTCTTTGTGTCTGTGTGTGGAGGATAGAGAGAGACATGTACATGGGGCTTTGTGTTGTGTAACGTGGAGACACATATACATAATTAGAGAGAGTGTGTGTGAGATACACATGCAGACATGAGGAGAGATGAGGATCCAGGTAAATGGGTGTTTGTGCGTGTCTGTGTGTGTTTTTGCACGCGTTTGTGTGTGAGAGGGAGAGAGTGTATGTGGAGTAGAGAGACCACTGATGATGTAAACCTAGTATAAGGGAAGGGGGAATGGTGTGACATGTGTAGTAGCGAGATAGCATGGGTGCGGGTGGGGGGAGCAGACTATTTGGAAGAGACATCGAGTGTGTGTGGGGGAGAGGGGTGTGAGAGCGAGAGAAAGAGAGAGCTAGCGCCGGAGAGAGAGAGAGAGAGGAAGAGAGGGGGCGAGAGGGGTCATTTGTGTCCACAAATGACGTATAGATAGGGAGACAATGTTGATGTTGTCCGAAATTGGCCTATGAACGGAGACGCAAGGGAAGCGTGTCATCGTGTGTGTGTGATAGGGACTTCATGAGAGAGCTAGAAATAGATGGTGTAGAGAACAATGTGCGAAATCGAGAATGATTATACATTAGGGAGCTATGCAAAGAGTCATGACATATATGTATACAGGGAAGGAGCTGGGGCGGGTCCGCATGTGGGAGAGATAGAAAGAGGAGAGTGGTGCACAAGGAGACAAAGTGTGCTTGTTTGCAGTGGGGGTGGTGTGTCAGGTG
Source organism: Triticum urartu (assembly GCF_003073215.2). NCBI lineage: Eukaryota > Viridiplantae > Streptophyta > Magnoliopsida > Poales > Poaceae > Triticum > Triticum urartu. The sequence goes on along the minus strand of NC_053022.1, from coordinate 505,937,661 downwards.
AGTGCGCGAGAACCACATAACTAGGGAGATAGACGTTTGGGGGCGACGTTTTGTGTGTATGGGAAATATACACTCTACATAGTGTGTGTGCTTGGGTAAGAGAGATAGCGGGAGACCTAGAGAGTGAGGGAAGATATGTGTGCATGCCCGAGAGACAAAGTGATAGAGACCTATGTTGGGGTCCGGACTTTACAAGAGAGAGGGGTGTTAATGTGCTCGTGTGTTGGTGTTTGGGGGAGAGAACAACTTCTGTGTGTGTGTGTGTGTGTGTGTGGTGGTGGGGGGGGGTTGACTTCAGATAAGGAGTGAGGTGTCTATATTTGAGGGACTTTAGCGTAATTGAGATATTGTGCACTCATGGTTGATCAATTTGTTTCACAGTTTGTACTATGAGATAACGATACTTTTGAACATGCGTGATATACCTTGATGTACCAGAATTACAAACCTAAGATTGGAATTTTGGAATTCGACTCCATCATTAGCTTTTGTAATTCATTTAAACGGAGGTACATTTTTTAAGCCGGGATTTCGTGATTTCAAATTCATATATCAAACCTAGAGATATACACATACGGGCATGTTCAAACTTTATAATCACCCACTTTATTCATACACATACACATTTTTGCTTTTGTCATCATATTTAGGATAAACACATTTGGAATTTCATTTGAATTGTACCGTATGATGGTATTTGCTTGTAGTAGCTCAATGATACATATTTGAATTGAATGGATAATCTAAGTTTCGAGTTGGAGACATTGATTTTCAAAACTTGCACTTTTTTTGCATGCAAAACAAACAAATTGTCGGCCATGATATCATAGTCGGCCGTACGAGAGCAGAATACTTATAATTTTAGGCGCCAAAATCTTTCAAACTTCCCGCTCACATCGAAATATCACACACCCGAAAGTTTAGCCTTGCGATATTCCTGTTTTAAGCCTGCCACATGAACGGAAAAGGGCTGCTTTGGTAACTCCATTGTTTTCCCCTCTTTGCCCCCAACATTCTTCCCTAGAGCCCCTCCCCTTCCCCTCCCCGACCCCCAACCACGGCAAGCCGCCGAATCTAGTCCTCCGCCGCAGCGGTGGACCTCACACCCCGCCGGATCGACCTTCCGCACCTTAGAACCCCCAACTGCCAACTCACCACTTCACCAGAGCCGCTTCAGCGACTGGCTTGTCCACCGCTCCAGATCTCCTTGACCGCCATCATGGTCCACCACACCGGATCTGCTTAACTGGCGCCCTCGTCCACCACAGCGTAGGCCCTTCACTGACTCCATTGTCCGCCCCTTCGCTGGCCCTTCATACAAGCCCTCGTCCACCGGAATAGATCCGCCTCACCGAAAGCACTGTACAACGCGTCCGCCGAAGCCTCCGTCCACTGCACCGGACCCGCTCCATGGACGCCATATTCAACTCCACCGGCCCTGCTTTACCGATGCCGCAGCCTCATCAGGTTATTTCGATTTGTACTCCTTCGGTTTTTCTCTTTATCGTGCAACTGTTCACTTACCACAGATGAGCTTTCTTGTATGTCGACAGGCGCCGCAATCGTAGCATCGGAGCCGCTTCAGCGACGGCGACAGCCGGCCCAAACTCAACTGCAACACGAGCACCATTGACGATCCTTAGCTATCAAGTATGAGAACAATACCCATACGCTGCCAAGAATCAGATACTATTATCCAACGGCCGGCGCCTACATTCACTTTCCTAGCATAAGCACCACACCTTTGAATTTCTTCAGGGCATCATTCAGTTTTTCATGAGACGCGTTATTCTGCTTGCATCTGTAGGGCCATACTTCTGGCAGTGAACATGTTAAATGTGCTAAATTACATACCAGTGCACATATAGTTAATATGCTTTAGTTTTGTTCTGATGCCACCTGTTGGTTCCATCAGACAGCTTAATGTTCTCTATGCTTAATTACACATCAGCAAGCTAGCATGTGGTTCTGCTGCTTTTTGTTCGTTTTACCCTACATTTTCTGATGCTAGCTATTACATCACTGCTCCGAGCCTCTGTTCATTACTTGTTTATGTGTTCTTGATCTTCCCAAGTTGCATGACTAATTTGATGCTTCTATTAATTATGGATCTGCCAACCCCATCAAGCAAAATATTTGTTCTTTTGGGGCTGGCACCTCGAACAAGCATAAAAATATAGGGAAGCAGATATACTCCCTTTGATTCTATTTACTCTGCGCATAACTCTTGACCCGCATACCAAGGAGGGCACTGGTTTAATTTTTCTGGACTAATTTGCCAATTAATTAGGGCAGAGGCGGATGGGGCGGGGCACAACAGGAAACCAGTGCTAGGAATCAGCAACGCGCAGACTAATACGAGAAAACTGAGAAAAAGTTATACGTAAAAAAAAGAATCGGAGGGAGTATTGTCGTGTATGCACACACCCTTCTTTCATTAGTTTAGATGAACCATTGATGATCAATTTGGACCAGTGCATGCGATTGAAATTAATTTTACCTAAATAGATGGTGCAGAATAAACTACAACAACTAGATTTGCAACCACGGGATGCTGACGATATCTTCAAAGAACATTGCAACAGCAGCTAGGCTTCACAGCAACACATGGTAAGCCAATGTGTTTTAGTACATGTGAAATGTAATGCGAGTGGGCTGCTTTCTTGGCTTGTGCCCTCAACGTGTAATCCTACCGAATTACAAATAGTTCAGTTGTCTGCTTTGCTGTATTGCTTGATTCGAATGCTTATTTGTTGTTACGCTATACCTGAGTTGGCCAATATGTCAGCAGTGCCTGCTGTACTATCATAAAGAAATGCATGCCTATTTCATTTGAGTCCGTAACTTTTCCTCTCAATTTCATCACAAGACTGTCTTCATACTTTATATGAGGCCACACTGTTAAGTGCTTTCTCAGATTATTTCAACTGCTTAGATGCCTTGGCAACTTAAATATAGCGGGTGTACACTCCCTTTCAACTAGGGATGTCAACTGGGTTCGGTTTAATCCCGATTAAAGTCCACTAGTGGTATGATAGTTCAAAAGAGTTTTTGTTTTTTTTGAGGAAAATGAAGTAGGGAGGTAGCAAAAACTAACTAGATGGGACTGGCGGATTTCGTTTATTTCCCACTTACATCCCTAGTTTCATCTTACCATTTTAATTTCTTTTAGGCTAATGCTGCTTCGAACCATTTAAATATAGTTTGCCATGCTCGGCAATAATTCGTCCGTCATTTACCATGTAAGCTTACTGCCTGGATCATACGATAACTATCTCTTACTGATGTCCAGCGGAAACCTTTCAGGATGCCGTTCACACTAGGACACAATGTACAACCCCAGAATCTATTTGTGGAAGCAGTGCACCATCCATGTTACCAGATGGTAGCAGTTCAGAGGCAACACCGCCGGAGAGCAGTCTGAGCACAGATATTATAGTGCTTGAGGCTCTACTAGAGGCAGAAAGAGATGGTGTGGCTGCCATGAATGAGGTAATATTTATCTTGAGGCTGGAAATTATGGAATTAGCGGCATGCATTGTTGGAAATATGCCCTAGAGGCAATAATAAAATGGTTATTATTGTATTTCCTTGTTCATGATAATTGTCTATTGTTCATGCTATAATTGTATTAACCGGAAACCGTAATACATGTGTGAATACATAGACCACAACATGTCCCTAGTAAGCCTCTAGTTGACTAGCTCGTTGATCAATAGATGGTCATGGTTTCCTGACCATGGACATTGGATGTCATTGATAACGGGATCACATCATTAGGAGAATGATGTGATGGACAAGACCCAATCCTAAGCATAGCACAAGATCGTGTAGTTCGTATGCTAAAGCTTTTCTAATGTCAAGTATCATTTCCTTAGACCATGAGATTGTGCAACTCCCGAATACCGTAGGAATGCTTTGGGTGTACCAAACGTCACAACGTAACTAGGTGGCTATAAAGGTGCACTACGGGCATCTCCGAAAGTGTCTGTTGGGTTGGCACGAATCGAGACTGGGATTTGTCACTCCGTGTAAACGGAGAGGTATCTCTGGGCCCACTCGATAGGACATCATCATAATGTGCACAATGTGACCAAGGAGTTGATCACGGGATGATGTGTTACAGAACGAGTAAAGAGACTTGCCGGTAACGAGATTGAATGAGGTATTGGGATACCAACGATCGAATCTCGGGCAAGTAACATACCGATAGACAAAGGGAATTGTATACGGGATTGACTGAATCCTTGACATCGTGGTTCATCCGATGAGATCATCGTGGAACATGTGGGAGCCAACATTGGTATCCAGATCCCGCTGTTGGTTATTGACCAGAGAGATGTCTCGGTCATGTCTGCATTATTCCCGAGCCCGTAGGGTCTACACACTTAAGGTTCGATGATGCTAGGGTTATAGGGAAAGTATGTACGCGGTTACCGAATGTTGTTCGGAGTCCCGGATGAGATCTCGGACATCACAAGGAGTTCCGGAATGGTCCGGAGGTGAAGATTGATATATTGGACGAAGGGTTTTGGAGTCCGGAAGTGTTCCGGAGGTACCGGGTGATGACCAGCATGACCGAAAGGTGTTTCGGGAGCCCCAGCAAGTGTCGGGGGGCTTCATGGGCCAAGGGAAGGGGGCAAACCAGCCCACTAAGGGGCTGTGCACCCCCTCACCTATTCCCACGTGACCAGGGGGTTTGGGGCGCCCCATCTAGGGTTCCCACCTCCTGGCTTGGGGGCCAAGTCACCCAAGGGGGAGATCCCATTTGCCCTGGCCGCCACCCCCCTAGGGGAAACCCTAGGGAGCCTCCCCTTGCCCTTGCCCCTATATATAGTGGAGGTTTTGGGGCTGCAGAAGACACGAGTCTCTCTCTCCCAAGGCACAACCCTACCTCTCTCCCTCCTCGTCTCTCGTAGTGCTTGGCGAAGCCCTGCAGGAGTACCGCGCTCCTACACCACCACCACGCCGTCGTGCTGCTGCTGGAAGGAGTCTTCCCCAACCTCTCCCTCTCTCCTTACTAGATCAAGGCGCGGGAGACGTCACCGGGCTGTACGTGTGTTGAACGCGGAGGCGTCGTTGTTCGGCGCTAAGATCGGAATCGACCGCGATCTAAATCACTGCGTGTAGGACTCCACCAACCGCGTTCTTGCAATGCTTCCGCTTAGCGATCTTCAAGGGTATGAAGATGCACTCCCTCTCACTCTTTGCTAGTATCTCCTAGATTGATCTTGGTGATGCGTAGAAAATTTTAAATTTCTGCTACGATCCCCAACAGTGGTATCAGAGCTAGGTCTATGCGTAGATTCTATGCACGAGTAGAACACAAAGTAGTTGTGGGCGATGATTTGTTCAATTTGCTTGCCGTTACTAGTCTTATCTTGATTCGGCGGTATTGTGGGATGAAGCGGCCCGGACCGACCTTACACGTACACTTACGTGAGACAGGTTCCACCGACTGACATGCACTTGATGCATAAGGTAGCTGGCGGGTGTCTGTCTCTCCCACTTTAGTCGGATCGGATTCGATGAAAAGGGTCCTTATGAGGGTAAATAGCAATTGGCATATCACCGTTGTGGTTTTGCGTAGGTAAGAAACATTCTTGCTAGAAACCCATAGCAGCCACGTAAAACATGCAACAACAATTAGAGGACGTCTAACTTGTTTTTGCAGGGTATGCTATGTGATGTGATATGGCCAAAAGGATGTGATGAATGATATATGTGATGTATGAGATTGATCATGTTATTGTAATAGGAATCACGACTTGCATGTCGATGAGTATGACAACCGGCACGAGCCATAGGAGTTGTCTTAATTTATTTATGACCTGCGTGTCAATGAAAACGCCATGTAATTACTTTACTTTATTGCTAACCATTAGCCATAGTAGTAGAAGTAATAGTTGGCGAGGCAACTTCATGAAGACACGTTGATGGAGATCATGGTGTCATGCCGGTGACGATGGTGTTCATGCCGCGCCTCGAAGATGGAGATCAAAGGCGCAAGATGATATTGGCCATATCATGTCACTTTATGATTTGCATGTGATGTTTGTCATGTTTACATCTTATTTGCTTAGAACGACGGTAGCATAAATAAGATGATCCCTCGCAATAATTTCAAGAAAGTGTTCCCCCTAACTGTGCACCGTTGCTAAGGTCCATTGTTCCAAAGCACCACATGATGATCAGGTGTGATAGGTTCTAACGTTCGCACACAACGGGTGTAAGCCAGATTTACACACGCAATACACTTAGGTTAACTTAACGAGCCTAGCATGTACAGACATGGCCTCGGAACATGGAAGACCGAAAGGTCGAACATGAGTCGTATAGTGGATACGATCAACATGAAGATGTTCACCGATGATGACTAGTCCGTCTCACGTGATGATCGGACACGGCCTAGTTGACTCGGATCATGTATCACTTAGATGACTAGAGGGATGTCTATCTAAGTGGGAGTTCATTGAATAATTTGATTAGATGAACTTAATTATCATGAACATAGTCAAAAGGTCTTTGGAAATTATGTCGTAGCTCACGCTTTGGTTCTACTGTTTTAGATATGTTCCTAGAGAAAATTTAGTTGAGAGTTGACAGTAGCAATTATGCGGACTGGGTCCATGAACTGAGGATTGTCCTCATTGCTGCATAGAAGGGTTATGTCCTTAATGCACCGCTCAGTGTGTTGAACCTCGAGCATCGTCTGTAGATGTATGGAAACATCTGACATACACGTTTTGATGACTACGTGATAGTTCAGTACGTAATACTAACGGTTTAGAATTGTGGCACCAAAGACGTTTTTGAAACGTCGCAGAACATATGAGATGTTCCAAAGACTGAAATTGGAATTTCAGACTAGTGCCCACGTCAAGAGGTATGAGACCTCTGACAAGTTTCTTAAGCCTGCAAACTAAGGGAGAAAAACTCAATCGTTGAGCATGTGCTCAGATTGTCTGAGTGCTGCAATCGCTTGAATCGAGTGGAGTTAATCTTCCAGATGATATAGTGATGGTTCTCCATAGTCACTGCCACCAAGCTATTGGAGCTTCGTGATGAACTATAACATATCAGGGATAAACATGATGATCCTTGAGCAACTCGTGATGTTTGACACCGCGAAAGTACAAATCAAGTAGGAGCATCAATTGTTGATGGTTAAACCACTAGTTTCAAGAAGGGCAAGGGAAAGAAGGGATACTTCATGAGACGGCAAATCAGTTGCTGCTCTAGTGAAGAAACCCAAGGTTGAACCAAACCCGAGACTAAGTGCTTCTATAATGAGGGGAACGGTCACTGAAGCAGAACTACCCTAGATACTTGGTAGATGAGAAGGCTGGCAAGGTCGACAGAAGTATTTTGGACATATGTCATATTATTGTGTACTTTACTAGTACTCCTAGTAGCACCAGGGTAATAAATACCGGTTCGGTTGCTAAGCGTTAGTAACTCGAAATAAAAGGCTGCGGAGACTAGCTAAAGGTGAGATGACGATATGTGTTGGAAGTGTTTCCAAGGTTGATGTGATCAAACATCGCACGCTCCCTCTACCATCGGGATTGGTGTTAAACCGAAATAATTGTTATTTGGTGTTTGCGTTGAGCATAGACATGGTTGGATTATGTTTATCGCCACACGGTATTCATTTAAGGAGAATAATGGTTACTCTGTTTATTTGAATAATACCTTCAATGGTCTTGCACCTAAAATGAATGGTTTATTGAATCTCGATCGTAGTGATACACATGTTCATGCCAAAAGATATAAGATAGTAATGATAGTACCACATACTTGTGGCACTGCCATTTGAGTCATGTTGGTATAAAACGCATGAAGAAGCTCCATGTTGATGGATCTTTGGACTCACTCGTTTTTGAAATGATTGAGACATGCGAACCATGTCTATTGGTAGATATGCATGAAGAAACTCCATACAGATGGATCGTTTGGACTCACTTGATTTTGAATCACTTGAGACATGCAAATCATACCACATGGGCAAGATGACTGAAAGGCCTCATTTTCAGTAAAATGGAACAAGAAAGCAACTTGTTGGAAGTAATACATTTTGATGTGTGCAGTCCAATGAGTGCTGAGGCACACGGTGGATATCATTATGTTCTTACTTCACAGATGATTTGAGTTGATGCTGAGTATATTTACTTGATGAAACACAAATCTGAATTATTGAAAGGTTTAAGTAATTTCAGAGTGAAGTTGAAGAACATCGTGACAAGATGATAAAATGTCTATGATATGATCATAGAGATGAATATCTGAGTTACGAGTTTGGCACACAATTAAGACATTGTGGAAATTGTTTCGCAACTAATACCGCTTGGACCACCATAGTGTGATGGTGTGTCCAAACATCATAACTGCACCCTATTGGATATGGTGCATACCATGATGTCTCTTATCGAATTACCACTATCGTTTATGGGTTAGGCATTAGAGACAACCGCATTCACTTTAAATAGGGCACCACACAATTCTGTTGAGACGACACCGTATGAACTATGGTTTAGAGAAACCTAAGCTGTCGTTTCTTAAAAGTTTGGGGCTGTGATGCTTATGTGAAAAAGTTTCAGGCTGATAAGCTCGAACCCAAAGCGGATAAATGCATCTTCATAGAATACCCAAAATAGTTGGGTATACCTCCTATTTCAGATCCGGAAGCAAAAGTGATTGTTTGTAGAAACATGTCCTTTCTCGAGGAAAAGTTTCTCTCAAAAGAACCGAGTGGGAGGATGATGGAGACTTGATGACGTTATTGAACCGTCACTTCAACTAGTATGTAGCAGGGCATGGGAAGTTGTTCCTATGGCACCTACACCAATTGAAGTGGAAGCTTATGATAGTGATCATGAAACTTCGGATCAAGTCACTACCAAACCTCATAGGTCGACAAGGATGCGTACTACTTCAGAGTGGTACGTAATCCTGTCTTGGAAGTCATGTTGCTAGACAACAATGAACCTACGAGCTATGGAGAAGCGATGGTGGGCCCGGATTCCGACGAATGGCTCGAGGCCATAAAATCCGAGAGAGGATCCATGTATAAAAACAAAGTATAGACTTTGGAAGAACTACTTGATGGTCGTAAGGCTGTTGGGTGCAGATGGATTTTAAAAGGAAGACTGACAATGATGGTAAATGTCACCATTAAGAAAGTTCGACTTGTTGTTAAGATGTTTTCCGACAAGTTCAAGGAGTTGACTACGATGAGACTTTCTCACTCATAGCGATGATAAGAGTCTGTTGGAATTATGTTAGAAGTTACTGCATTATTTATGAAATCTTGTAGATAGGATGTCAAAACATTGTTTCCTCGACGTTTTTCTTGAGGAAAGGTTGTATGTGATACAACCAGAAGGTTTTGTCAATCCTGAAAGATGCTAACAAGTATGCAAAGCTCCAGCAATCCTTCTAAGGACTGGAGTAAGCATCTCGGAATTGGAATGTATGCTTTGATGATATGATCAAAGATTTTGGGTTTATACAAAGTTTATGAGAAACTTGTATTTCCAAAGAAGTGAGTGGGAGCACTATAGAATTTTTGATGAGTATATGTTGTTAACATATTGTTGATCAGAAATGATGTAGAATTTCTAGAAAGCATGCAGGGTTATTTGAAAAGTGTTTTTCAATGGAAAATCTGGATTAAGCTACTTAAACATTGAGCATCAAGATCTATAAGGATAGATAAAAAACACTTAGTAGTACTTTCAAATGAATACATACCGTGACAAGATTTTGAAGGAGTTCAAAATAGATCAGCAAAGTTCTTGGCTGTGTTACAAGGTATGAGCATTGATTAAGACTCAAGACCTGACCACGGCATAAGAGAGAGAAAGGACGAAGGTCGTCCCCTATGCTTTAGACATAGGCTCTACAGTATGCTATGCTGTGTACCGCACCTGAAGTGTGCCTTGCCATGAGTCAATCAAGGGGTACAAGAGTGATCTAGTAATGGATCACATGACAGCGGTCAAACTTATCCTTAGTAACTAGTGGACTAAGGAATTTTCTCGATTATGGAGGTGGGAAAAGAGTTTGTCGTAAAGGGTTACGTCGATGCAAACTTTGACACTAATCCGGATGACTCTGAGTAGTAAACCGGATTCGTATAGTAGAACAGTTATTTGGAATAGCTCCAAGTAGCGCGTGGTAGCTGCATCTACAAGATGACATAGAGATTTGTAAAACACACATGGATCTTAAAGGTTCAGACTCATTGACTAATAAACCTCTCTCACAAGCAAGATATGAACAAACCCCATGGGTGTTGGATTCATTGCAATCACATGGTGATGTGAACTAGATTATTGACCATAGTGCAAGTGGGAGACTGTTGGAAATATGCCCTAGAGGCAATAATAAAATGGTTATTATTGTATTTCCTTGTTCATGATAATTGTCTATTGTTCATGCTATAATTGTATTAACCAGAAACCGTAATACATGTGTGAATACATAGACCACAACATGTCCCTAGTAAGCCTCTAGTTGACTAGCTCGTTGATCAATAGATGGTCATGGTTTCCACCATGGACATTGGATGTCATTGATAACGGGATCACATCATTAGGAGAATGATGTGATGGACAAGACCCAATCCTAAGCCTAGCACAAGATCGTGTAGTTCGTATGCTAAAGCTTTTCTAATGTCAAGTATCATTTCCTTAGACCATGAGATTGTGCAACTCCCGGATACCGTAGGAATGCTTTGGGTGTACCAAACGTCACAAGATAACTAGGTGGCTATAAAGGTGCACTATAGGAATCTCCTAAAGTGTCTGTTGGGTTGGCACGAATCGAGACTGGGATTTGTCACTCCGTGTAAACGGAGAGGTATCTCTGGGCCCACTCGGTAGGACATCATCATAATGTGCACAATGTGACCGAGGAGTTGATCACGGGATGATGTGTTACGGAAAAAGTAAAGAGACTTGCCGGTAACGAGATTGACGAGGTATTGGGATACCGGCGATCGAATATCGGGCAAGTAACATACCGATAGACAAAGGGAATTGTATACGGGATTGACTGAATCCTTAACATCGTGGTTCATCTGATGAGATCATCGTGGAACATGTGGGAGCCAACATGGGTATCCAGATCCCGCTGTTGGTTATTGACCAGAGAGATGTCTCGGTCATGTCTGCATTATTCCTGAGCCCATAGGGTCTACACACTTAAGGTTCGATGACGCTAGGGTTATAGGGAAAGTATGTACGCGGTTACCGAATGTTGTTAGGAGTCCTGGATGAGATCCCGGACGCCACGAGGAGTTCCGGAATGGTCCGAAGGTGAAGATTGATATATTGGATGAAGGGTTTTGGAGTTCGAAAGTGTTCCGGAGGTACCGGGTGATGACCAGCATGACCAAAAGGTGTTTCAGGAGCCCCGGCAAGTGTTGGGGGGCTTCATGGGCCAAGGGAAGGGGGCAAACCAGCCCACTAAGGGGCTGTGCGCCCTCCTCACCTATTCCCACATGACCAGGGGGTTTGGGGCGCCCCATCTAGGGTTCCCACCTCCTGGCTTGGGGGCCAAGTCACCCAAGGGGGAGATCCCATCTGCCCTGGCCGCCGCCCCCCTAGGGGAAACCCTAGGGCGCCTCCCCGTGCCCTTGCCCCTATATGTAGTGGAGGTTTTGGGGCTGCAGAAGACACGAGTCTCTCTCTCAAAAGGCGCAGCCCTACCTCTCTCCCTCCTCGTCTCTCGTAGTGCTTGGCGAAGCCCTGCATGAGTACCGCGCTTGAGGGAGTCCTGGATTAGGGGGTGTCCGGATGGCCGGACTATACCTTCAGCCGGACTCCTGGACTATGAAGATACAAGATTGAAGACTTTGTCCTGTGTCCGGAAGGGACTTTCCTTGGCGTCGAAGGCAAGCTTGGCGATACGGATATATAGATCTCCTACCATTGTAACCGACTTTGTGTAACCCTAACCCTGTCCGGTGTCTATATAAACCGGAGGGTTTTAGTCCGTAGGACAACATACAGAACAACAATCATACCATAGGCTAGCTTCTAGGGTTTAGCCTCTCCGATCTCATGGTAGATCTACTCTTGTACTACCCATATCATCAATATTAATCAAGCAGGATGTAGGGTTTTACCTCCATCAAGAGGGCCCGAACCTGGGTAAAACTTCGTGTCCCTTGCCTCCTGTTACCATCCGGCCTAGACGCACAGTTCGGGACCCCCTACCCGAGATCCGCCGGTTTTGACACTGACATTGGTGCTTTCATTGAGAGTTCCTCTGTGTCGTCGCCATCAAGCTTGATGGCTCCTACGATCATCAATAGCGATGCAGTCCAGGGTGAGACCTTCCTCCCCGGACAGATCTTCCTCTTCGGCGGCTTCGCACTGCGGGCCAATTCACTTGGCCATCTGGAGTAGATCGAAAGCTATGCCCCTGGCCGTCAGGTCAGATTTGGAAGTTTAAACTACACGGCTGACATCCGCGGGGACTTGATCCTCGACGGATTCGAGCCACTGCCGAGCGCGCCGCACTGTCACGACGAGCATGATCTAGCTATGCCGCCGAACAGTGCCCTGGAGGCCGCACCCGCATCAGCTTCGACCCTTAATTCGGAGCCAACTACATCGATCGAGGATGGGTGGTTGGACGCTGCCTCAGGGGCTGTGATCCCAACGGCGATCGAGCCAAACACCAGCCCTGCACTCCGTGAGACTCGTGACTCCAAGGAGCCGGACTCCTCTCCGGACTCCGAACCCTCCGTGCCCCTGCCGATCGAATCCAATTGGGCGCCGATCATGGAGTTTACTGCCGCGGACATCTTTCAACACTCGCCTTTTGGCGATATTCTGAAGACACTAAAGTCTCTCTCTTTATCAGGAGAGCCCTGGCCGGACTACGGTCAGCAAGGTTGGGATACGGACGATGAAGAAATTCAAAGCCCACCCACCACCCACTTTGTAGACACTGTCGACGATTTAACCGACATGCTTGACTTCGAATCTGAAGACATCGACGGTATGGACGCCGATGAAGGAGACGATGAAGAACCAGCGCCTACTGGGCCCTGGAAAGCCACCTCGTCATATGACGTATACATGGTGGACGCACCAAAAGATGACGACGAGGAGCGGAAGGACGCACCGAAGGCTTGTTCCCTCGAGAAGCAGTCAAAGCGACAACGCAAACGCTGCCCCAAATCCCGCCTCGACAGAAATAACGATCACACAGACCCAGCGCTGGAGCAGGGCGAATTGCTGCCGGACAGCGGCAGTCCAGATAATCAAACCGAACAAACAAATTCTATCAAGGATAATGGTCCGGACGATATAACGCCGGACAGGCACCCGGAGCAGCAGAATGCCCGTAAAAGGCTTGTTGCCACCACGAGGAGTCTTAAAAACAGAAGCAAAGGCTCAAGGCTGCGCAAGACACACTCCAAATCAGATGGAGTAAAATACTCAACACAACAGCGAGGTACGGCGACAATCGCCCCTCCAAGAGCTACCCAAAGCGGAAGCTGCTACCTTAATTCGATGAGGAGGCCTCAGACCCCCCACAACCAAATATCAAAGCAGCCACCTGGCCGGATAAACGACCCCTCTACCAACACAAAGCGGCATACAATGCCACTCACAATACAACACGCGACCCATGCGAGGGCTCGCACCCAAAGGACGGCGCAGCAAGATCCATCTATGGACCACGCAAGCGCGCCCCAGCATACAATGCAACACAACAAACATCCGAACAACGCGGTACACCCAGCTACAGGGGTGCCGCACACCCCTTATGTTTCACCGATGAGGTGCTGGACCATGAATTTCCAGAGGGATTCAAACCCGTAAACATAGAGACATACGACGGAACAACAGACCCTGGGGTCTGGATTGAGGACTACATCCTTCATATCCATATGGCTCGAGGAGATGATCTCCACGCCATCAAGTACTTACCCCTCAAGCTCAAAGGGCCAGCTCGTCACTGGTTTAAAGGCCTCCCCGAAAGCTCCATTGAAAGTTGGGAAGAGCTCAAAGACGCCTTTCGGGCAAATTTTCAAGGGACTTATGTCCGACCTCCGGATGCGGACGATTTGAGTCATACAACTCAACAGCCCGGAGAGTCAGCCCGAAAGCTTTGGAACAGATTTCTTACTAAAAAGAACTAGATTGTCGACTGTCCGGACGCCGAAGCCTTGGCAGCTTTTAAGCATAGCGTCCGTGACGAATGGCTCGCCAGACACCTCGGCCAAAATAAGCCGAGAACGATGGCCGCATTAACAAGCCTCATGACCCGCTTTTGCGCGGGTGAGGACAGCTGGCTAGCCAGATGCAGCACCAACGACCCCAGTACATCTGAAGTTAGAGATGGAAATGGGAAATCACGGCACAACAATAACAAACGCCGGGATAAAGAAGACAGCACAAAGGGCATGACAGTAAACGCCGGATTCAAAAACTCTCGGCCAGGTCAGCAAAAGCCGCCCTCTAAAGACACCAGGGATGAACTGTCCAGCCTCAACAAAATTCTGGACCAAGTATGTTAGATCCATAGTACCCCTGGTAAACCGGCTAATCATACCCACAGAGAATGTTGGGTCTTCAAGCAGTCCGGCAAGCTCAACACCGTACACATGGGGGAGGATACACCAAGTGAAGACGAGGACGAGCCTCCCAAGCAAGACACTGGGGAACAAAAGAAATTTCCTCCAGAAGTCAAAACAGTAAATGTGTTACACGTGATCAAGGGAAAAAACAATGCGGCACTCCCAGGAAAATATACCCAAGTGCCTGTCACCGCGAAGTCCTGCCACTGGTCATCTCAACCGATCACTTTCGACCATCGCGATTACTCAGCAAGTATCCGACACGCAGGATAGGCCGCCCTGGTATTAGACCCAGTAATTGGCGGACATCACTTCACACGAGTCTTGATGGACGGTGGCAGCATTCTAAACCTAATATATTAGGATACAATCCGCGGGATGGGGTTAGACCCAACAAAAATTCGCCATAGCAATACTACCTTTAAAGGAGTAACGCCATGCCCAGGGGCTCGTTGTACGGGCTCCCTCCTACTACAAGTTATATTCGGCTCCCACGATAACTTCCGTTGCGAGCATTTAACCTTCCACATCGCTCCGTTCCAAAGTGGCTATCAAGCACTGCCCGGACGCGAAGCTTTCGCTCGCTTTAATGCAATACCACACTATGCCTCCCTCACACTCAAGATGCCCAGTCCACGTGGCATCATTTCAGTGAAAGGAAATATCAAGCGATCTCTGCGCACCGAGGAGAGTGCGGCTGCCTTGGCAGCCACACACTAAAGGCGCCCGGACCAGCGAAAGCATCCAATAGGTCGTCAAGACCACAGACACAATTAATCAAGTCCGGCGCCGCTATTTATACCGAATAAGTGGTCACACCCCTATTTGTCAATACAATGGGCTCAACGCGCGCAGACAAGTGGCAATTTTTTCTCATCTTGAATTATACATGGTTTCTTTAAAAACTATCTTTTTACACGACAACTTTTTCACCTAAATTCCTCTCTTTTACAGACGATCATCGTGCTACACCCGTCCAGGATACGGCACAACGGAGACACAGGCGCAGACGTGCAGCAGGGACCCGCTCCAAGGATTCTTTTTAGATTAAGACCCTGCGTAAACCTTTTTTACTGTCTCTTGTTGATACATATCCACCGTTGAGAAGGATGCTGACGTCTTGGCATGTGGCCATGCCAGAACAATGCACGTACCTGGACACAAGGGGCTTCTTACAAAGGCCATTATTTAGGCCCGGTTTATACCACAAAGACCGAATACCTTAGGGAGTGTTCGGCGTCGCGAGTTTGGTCTTATATGCATCAGCTCCGAATCATTGTCTTTGGTCAAATGTTGGGTTTGCCCGGCTCCTGTGTTTTGGTGCCTTACATTCCGCTTTACCGGCTAAGGTAGCACCAGGAGAACTACTGCGATTGTGCCCTGGTTCATCCGGACGAGCACCTCAGTAGAGAAAGCCGAAAACTGACTGTCATGATATAGCGTGAGACTGGTCAACCACTCGATGACCTGTTGGAATGTTAGAATTCCTCCGCCTTAACGAAGGGCCGTTTTCCGGCCAGGCATGTACGCACCCCGGGATCGGGAGAGTGCGGAGCCACCAGGGGCTATCTAGTAGCCCCACTGTCAAACTCCTATGGCTAAGTGAAAGCGCTAAAGCATTATAGTCCGGTTGCCTCGCTCGCTCTGCTATCACCTCCTTAATAGGACCAAGACATTGGGTTAAGTGTGAACGCATGTTTTTTGCGAGCACCTCCGCATTATATGCGTGGGGGTTGAAGCCGACGGCTGCAATCTTTCAGGCTATACACATGTATACATAAACGGCCGCCCAGGAGGCATCATATTACTTTCAGGCAAAAGTATAAAAATAGCCTCATAAAAATTTATAAAAGCATTTCGCTTACAATGAGATTACATATCACTCAAACATAATATTTTTTGAGCACTGGGTCTCTATCAAACAAGCACCCTCAAGAACTTCTTCGAAGTAGTGCTCAGCAGCCATTCGACCTATGGCCGAATCCCGCGCTGCAATAGTGGTAGCATCCATCTCCGCCCAGTATGCTTTAACACGGGCAAAGGCCATCCGTGAGCCCTCTATGCACGCCGACCTCTTCATTGCATTAATGCGCGGCACCACGTCAAGGAGCTGCTGTACCAAGCTGAAATAGCTGTTCGGTTTTGGCCTTTTCGGCCATAGCTGATCCACAACAGACCTCATGGCGAGTCCGGACAACCTATTCAGTTCGGCCCATTCGGCTAATTGGTCAGTCAATGAAAGCGGACACTCGGGAGAATGGGATTGCGTCCAAAACAGCTGGTCCACTTCACGGTCCGTCTAACCCTGGAAGTACTTGGCCGCATCGGCAGCGCTCGCCGCCAAATCCATATACACATCCTCCGAACTCCACAGCCGATCCAAAGAGGCATACCGTGGATCTCCGAACTTCCTCCACAACATAAAGGATTTCCTAGCTACAATATCCCCGGCTTCCCGCAGCTCCTCCTTCTTCGCCCTCATAGCAGAGCGGATGTCTTTTCTCGTCGCAGCAGCCTTCTCAAGGTCCGATGCCTTCGCTAGGTTTTCCTTTTCAAGAACCCGGCAACGGTCGGCGACGACTTTTAATTCTATGGCCATCTTATCTCGGCTCTCGCCATGCGCGGCCTTCTCGGTTTTCAACTCTTCGTCCGCCTTCAAAGCAGCCGCATTACTAAACCTCGCTTGTTCCTTGGCTCGGGCAAGTTCTGCCCGCAAGGCTTCAACAGTGGCAGCTCCATCTGCAGTCACAACATATTAAAGATACTGGCATCATGCTGCTCTTACTATGTGGCGTTTACCAGATAATGACACTTACCCTGTGCCTCGTCAAGCCTTTTGTTAACAAGCTCGATGTCGGCGTCTGCCGCATCCAACTGTCGTTTTAAATGGGCAAACTCGCTAGTCCGGCTAGCCACCGGAGCTTCCATCACCTGCACATAGAGGCAGTATGGTTATTACCTGGGAATATGATCCTCTGTTCGTCATCGTTTCCGATGACAACCAGAGTCTCAGGGGCTACTATCTACACAGGGCACACCTAGCATGTGCAGGACTATCATACGTTATTTTACGTACTTCAAAGCCTGTCAGTAGACTCATAAAAGCTTCATGCAATCTGCTTTCGGCGGATAAGATTCTCTCCGTCACCGTATTCATCAGCACACGGTGTTCATCTGAGATGGCCACTCGCCCCACCAACTCCCTCAGAACATCCGATCGCACACCAGACGGTGTCGGACTCTTTTTTCCTCTCTCTTCGGGAGCCGGACACTGGGAGCTTCGGGGGTCAACGGGATTATCTTCTGGCCTCACCGGACCCGGAGAGGCCCTCCGTGACGACACTTTGGGGTCGCCCGCTTCCGGAGCGGAGGAGTCCGGAGGGGGCGTTTCGCTCTCCATCATCTCTGGAAGAAGATCCCCCGAAGACGAGCTCATTTGAGAGGGGATAAGGCCCGAACTACAAAGATATATGCGGTGGTTATTTTCTCAGAAGAAAAAGATGGCATACCTGTACTATTAAAGTATTTCGGGTCACTTATGACTCGCTGGAGAATTGATCCCCCCGCGAACTTTGTGCGGCAAAAGCACCCCCCAAGGTAGGACCCTCTGTGGGAGACTTCTTCTCCCGTTTGGAAGCTTCGGCGTCTGAATCCCCGGGCGCAGTCCTTTTCCTCCTCCGGTCGTCTTCCTTCGTGGAGACGCTCACTCCCTCGGTTAGAATGGGCAGCGTTGGGGGCCCGCGTTCGCCCGTATTATCCTTCCCAGTATCTTCCTTCAAGGGCTCCGGGCAAGGTGCGACCTGGATCATCTTTTCCAATACCGGATTGTCCAAACCCTCAGGGAGGGGGGCCGAACACCGAATCAACTTCGCCTTTGTTAGCCAGTCCTGGTCAAAAAGCAAACTCTCAGAAATAACTTCGTAACAAATGAGAGATAGTATGTTCGGCCGGAAGATTCCTTACGTGTTCGGCGGCGCGGTTACTGCTCAAGCCCATGTCCTCGGTGATTTCCGAACACTCTACCTGGGATCCGAAGAATGACTTGTACATCCCCTCGTGCGTCAGGCCGAGGAAATTTTGGATGACACGCGGTCCCTCGGGATTGAACTCCCACAAGCGAAGGGGCCGGCGTTTGCAAGGCTGGACTTGACGAACCAGCATAACTTGTATTACCGCAACCAAACTAAAATCTCCATTGAAGAGATCTCGAATGCGGCTTTGCAGTATAGGCACGTCCTTGGCTGGACCCCAGCTCAGACCTCTGCTGATCCATGACATCAGTTGTGGTGGAGGGCCCGAGCGGAAAACAGGGGTGACCGCCCACTTGGCACTTCTAGGAGCCGTGATGTAGAACCACTCTTGTTGCCACAATTCAGACACCTCTGGAATGGAACCTTTGGGCCACAGAGCTCCTGTCATCTTGCATATTGAGGCACCTCCACACGCTGCATGTTTCCCCTCGATCATCTTCGGCTTTACTTCAAAGGTCTTGAGCCACAAGCCAAAGTGAGGGGTAACCCGGAGGAAGGCCTCACACACGACAATAGATGTCGTGATATGAAGAAAGGAGTCCGGAGCTAGATCATGGAAGTCTAGCCCGTAATAAAACATCAAACCCCTGACGAAAGGATCCAGAGCAAGGCCTAGACCTCGGAGGAAGTGGGAGACGAACACGACGCTCTTGTTGGGTTTGGGGGAGGGGACGGCCTGCCCTCGGGCAGGCAGCCGATGCACAACCTCGGCGGTCAGATATCTGGCCTCCCTCAACTTTTTGATGTCTTCTTTCGTGACGGAGGAAGGCATCCATCGGCCTTGAAGGCTAGATCCGGACATGATTGAAGGTTCAGAGCACCTGACCTGAACTTTGGGTGTTTGAGCTTGAGGTGGGCGAAGGATTCGATTGAGCACGGGAGGGAAAAAATAAAAGCCTTGTCCCTTTATAAACAGGGTGAATATCAAGCGTCCTCTCCGTGGCCGTTTGGACTTGCCTATAGTCTAGGAGTCCTAGAAGCGGTTGGGTTACCCACGCCCGTATTGATGAGAATCCCGGAATAAGGGGACACGATCTCTGCTTTAACAAGACGTGCCAAGGAAACCGCCTCGCATGACGCGCTGAGGTGGGATAGTAAAACGATTCGAATAAAGGCTTGGCTGTGGTGCGTCACACTATGGAATACGTCAGCAGATTAGATTTGTGTAAATATTATTATCTCTATGGCAATATGTGGAAACTTATTTTGCAGAGCCGGACACTATCTTTGTGTTCAAAATCTTCTATGAAGTACTTGGAGGAGGAACCCGCCTTGCAATGCCGAAGACAAACTGCGCGCCGGACTCGTCATCATTGAAGCCTGGTTCAGGGGCTACTGAGGGAGTCCTGGATTAGGGGGTGTCCGGATGGCCGGACTATACCTTCAGCCGGACTCCTGGACTATGAAGATACAAGATTGAAGACTTCGCCCCGTGTCCGGAAGGGACTTTCCTTGGCGTGGAAGGCAAGCTTGGCGATGCGGATATATAGATCTCCTACCATTGTAACCGACTTTGTGTAACCCTAACCCTGTCCGGTGTCTATATAAACCGGAGGGTTTTAGTCCGTAGGACAACATACAGAACAACAATCATACCATAGGCTAGCTTCTAGGGTTTAGCCTCTCCGATCTCGTGGTAGATCTACTCTTGTACTACCCATATCATCAATATTAATCAAGCAGGACGTAGGGTTTTACCTCCATCAAGAGGGCCCGAACCTGGGTAAAACTTCGTGTCCCTTGCCTCCTGTTACCATCCGGCCTAGCCGCACTGTTCGGGACCCCCTACCCGAGATCCGCCGGTTTTGACACCGACAACGCTCCTCCACCACCACCATGCCGTCGTGCTGCTGCTGGACGGAGCCTTCCCCAACCTCTCCCTCTCTCCTTGCTGGATCAAGGCGCGGGAGACGTCACCGGGCTATACGTGTGTTGAACGTGGAGGCGTCGTTGTTCGGCGCTTAGATCGGAATCGACCGCTGTCGGTGTCAAAACCGGCGGATCTCGGGTAGGGGGTCCCGAACTATGCGTCTTGGCCGGATGGTAACAAGAGGTAAGGGACACGAAGTTTTACCCAGGTTCGGGCCCTCTTGATGGAGGTAAAACCCTACGTCCTGCTTGATTAATATTGATGATATGGGTAGTACAAGAGTAGATCTACCACGAGATCGGAGAGGCTAAACCCTAGAAGCTAGCCCATGGTATGATTGTTGTTCT